>NC_083335.1:38174001-38474001 GCF_963455315.2 Globicephala melas
GTGCATTAATTTTGTATCCTGTTACTTTATGAAATTCATTGATTAGCTCTAGTAGGTTTCTGATAGCATCTTTAGGATTCTCTATGTATAGTATCATGTCATCTGCAAACAGTGACAGCTTTACTTCTTCTTTTTCGGTTTGCATTCCTTTTATTTCCTTTTCTTCTCTGATTGCTGTTGCTAAAACTTCCAAAACTATGTTGAACAAGAGTGGTGAGAGTGGGCAACCTTGTTTTGTTCCTGATCATAGTGGAAATGCTTTCAGTTTTTTACCATTGAGGATGAAGTTGGCTGTGGGTTTGTCATATATGGCCTTTATTATGTTGAGGAAAGTTCTCTCCATGCCTACATTCTGCAGGGCTTTTATCATAAATGGGTGTTGAATTTTGTCAAAAGCTTTCTTTGCATCTATTGAGATGACCATATGGTTTTTTCCTTCAATTTGTTAATATGGTGTATCACATTGTTTGATTTGCATATATTGAAAAATTCTTGCATTCCTGGAATAAACCCCCGTGATCATGGTGTATGATGCTTTTTATGTGCTGTTGGATTCTGTTTGCTAGTATATTGTTGATGATTTTTGCATCTATGTTCATCAGTGATATTGGCCTGTAGTTTTCTTTCTTTGTGATATCCTTGTCTGGTTTTTGGTATCAGGGTGATGTTAGCCTCGTAGAATGAGGTTGGGAGTGCTCCTCCCTCTGATATATTTTGGAAGAGTTTGAGAAAGATAGATGTTAGCTCTTCTCTCAATGTTTGATAGAATTTGCCTGTGAAGCCATCTGGTCCTGGGCTTTTGTTTGTTGGAAGATATTTAATCACGGTTTCAATTTCAGTGCTTGTGATTGGTCTGTTCATATTTTCTATTTCTTCCTTTTTCAGTCTTGGCATGTTGTGCGTTTCTAAGAATTAATCCATTTCTTCCACGTTGTCCATTTTATTGGCATAGAGTTGCTTGTAGTAATCTCTCATGATCTTTTATATTTCTGCAGTGTCAGTTGTTACTTCCCCTTTTTCATTTCTAATGCTATTGATTTGATTCTTCTACCTTTTTTTCATGATGAGTCTGGATAATGGTTTAACAATTTTTCTTATCTTCTCAAAGAACCAGCTTTTAGTTTTATTGATCTTTGCTGTCATTTCCTTCATTTCTTTTTTATTTATTTCTTATCTGATCTTTATGATTATTTTCCTTCTGCTAACTTTGGGGGTTTTTTTTCTCTTCTTTCTCTAATAGCTTTAGGTGCAAGTTTAGGTTGTTTATTCGAGATGTTTCCTGTTTCTAAAGGTAGGATTGTATTGCTATAAACTTCCCTCTTAGAACTGCTTTTGCTGCATCCCATAGGTTTTGGGTCTTTGTGTTTCCCTTGTCATTTGTTTCTGGGTATTTTTGATTTCCTCTTTGATTTCTTCAGTGATCACTTCATTATTAAGTGGTGTATTGTTTAGCCTCCATGTGTTTGTATTTTTGCAGATCTTTTCCTGTAATTGATATATAGTCTCATAGCGTTGTGGTTGGAAAAGATACTTGATACAATTTCAATTTTCTTCAAGTTACCAAGGCTTGATTTGTGACCCAAGATACGATCTATCCTGGAGAATGTTCCATGAGCACTTGAGAAAAATGTGTATTCTGTTGTTTTTGGATGGAATGTCCCATAAATATCAATTAAGTCCATCTTGTTTAATGTATAATTTAAAGCTTGTGTTTCCTTATTTATTTTCATTTTGGATGATCTGTCCATTGGTGAAAGTGGGGTGTTAAAGTCCCCTACTCTGAATGTGTTACTGTCGATTTCCCCTTTTATGGCTGTTAGTATTTGCCTTATGTATTGAGGTGCTCCTATGTTGGGTGCATAAATATTTACAATTGTTATATCTTCTTCTTGGAATGATCCCTTGATCATTATGTAGTGTCCTTCTTTTGCTCTTGTAATAGTCTTTATTTTAAAGTCTATTTTGTCTGATATGAGAATTGCTACTCCAGCTCTCTTTTGGTTTCCATTTGCATGGAATATCTTTTTCGGTCCCCTCACTTTCAGTCTGTATGTGTCTCTAGGTCTGAAGTGAGTCTCTTGTAGACAGCATATATATGGGTCTTATTTTTGTATCCATTCAGCCAGTCAGTGTCTTTTGGTGGGAGCATTTAATCCATTTACATTTAAGGTAATTATCGATATGTATGTTCCTATTTCCATTTTCTTAATTGTTTTGGGTATGTTATTATAGGTCTTTTCCTTCTCTTGTTTTTCTTGCCTAGAGAAGATCCTATAGCATTTGTTGTAAAGCTGGTTTGGTGGTGCTGAACTCTCTCAGCTTTTGCTTGTCTGTAAAGATTTTAATTTCTCCATCAAATCTGAATGAGATACTTGCTGGGTAGAGTAATCTTGGTTGTAGGCTTTTCTCCTTCATCACTTTCAGTATGTCCTGCCACTCCCTTCTGGCTTGCAGAGTTTCTGCTGAGAGATCAGCTGTTAACCTTATGGGGATTCCCTTGTGTGTTATTTGTTGTTTATCCCTTGCTGCTTTTAATATGCTTTCTTTGTATTTAATTTTTGACAGTTTGATTAATATGTGCCTTGGCATATTTCTCCTTGGATTTATCCTGTATGGGACTCTCTTGCTTCCTGGACTTGATTAACTATTTCCTTTCCCATATTAGGGAAGTTTTCAACTACAATCTCTTCAAATATTTTCTCAGTCCCTTTCTTTTTCTCTTCTTCTTCTGGAACCCCTATAATTCGAACATTGGTGCATTTAATGTTGTCCCAGAGGTCTCTGAGACTGTCCTCAGTTCTTTTCATTCTTTTTTCTTTATTCTGCTTTGCAGTAGTTTTTTCCACTAATGTATCTTCCAGGTCACTTATCCGTTCTTCTGCTTCAGTTATTCTGCTATTTTTCCCTTCTACAGTATTTTAAATTTCATTTATTGTGTTATTCATCATTACTTGTTTCATCTTTAGTTCTTCTAGGTCCTTGTTAAATGTTTCTTGCATTTTGTCTATTCTATTTCCAAGATTTTGGATCATCTTTACTATCATTATTCTGGAGTCTTTTTCAGGTAGACTGCCTATTTCCTCTTCATTTGTTAGGTCTGGTGGGTTTTTATCTTGCTCCTTCATCTGCTGTGTGTTTTTCTGTCTTCTCATTTTGCTTATCTTACTGTGTTTGGGGTCTCCTTTTTGCAGGCTGCAGGTTCGTAGTTCCCGTTGTTTTTGGTGTCTGTTCCCAGTGGCTAAAGTTAGTTTACTGGGTTGTGTAGGCTTCCTGGTAGAGGGGACTAGTACCTGTGTTCTGGTGGATGAGGCTGGATCTTGTCTTTCTGGTTGGGAGGCCCACATCTGGTGGTGTGTTTTGAGGTGTTTGTTGACTTATTATGATTTTAGGCATCCTCTCTGCTAAAGGGTGGGGTTGTGTTCCTGTCTCGCTAGTTGTTTGGGCTAGGGTGCCCAGCACTGTAGCTTGCACGTCATTGAGTGAAGCTGGGTGTTGGCGTTGAGATGGAGATCTCTGGGAGATTGTCGCCATATGGTAGTATGTGGAGCTGGGAGGTCTCTTGTGGACCAGTGTTCTGAAGTTGGCTCTCCCACCTGAGTGGCATGGCACTGACTCCTGGCTGTAGCACCAAGAGCCTTTCATCCACACGGCTCAGAATAAAAGGGAGAAAAAGTAGCAAGCAGGAAAGAAAGAGGATAAAATAAAATAAAATAAAGTAAGGTAAAATAAAGTTATTAAAATAAAACAATAATTATTAAATTTATTTTTAAAAGTAAAAGAAACAAACAAAAAAACGGATGCATAGAACCCTAGGACAAATGGTGAAAGCAAAGCTATATGACAAAATGTCATACAGAAACATACACATACACACTCACAAAAAGAGGAGAAGGGGAAAAAAAATAAATCTTGCTCTCAAAGTTCACCTCCTCAATTTGGGATGATTCGTGGTCTATTCAGGTATTCCACAGGTGTATGGTACATCAAGTTGATTTTGGAGATTTAATCCGCTGCTCCTGAGGCTGCTGGGAGAGATTTCCCTTTCTCTTCTTTGTTTGCACAGCTCCCGGGGTTCAGCTTTGGATTTGGCCCCACCTCTGCGTGTAGGTCGCTGAAGGGCGTCTGTCCTTCACTCAGGTTGGGGTTAACGGAGCTGTTGATTCGGGGGCTCTGGCTCACTCAGGCCGGGAGGAGGGAGGGGCACGGAGTGCGGGGCGGGCCTGCGGCGGCAGAGGCCAGCGTGACGTTGCACCAGCCTGAGGTGCACCGTGCTTCCTCCCAGGGGAGTTGTCCCTGGATCCCGGGACCCTGGCAGTGGCAGGCTGCACAGGCTCCCGGGAAGGGAGGTGTGGATAGTGACTTGTGCTTGCGCACAGGCTTCTTGGTGGTGGCAGCAGCAGCCTTAGCATCTCCTGCCCGTCTCTGGTGTCCGCGCTGTTAGCTGCGGCTCGCGCCCATCTCTAGAGCTCCTTTAAGCAGCGCTCTTTAGCCCCTCTCCTCGCGCATCAGGAAACAAAGAGGGAAGAAAAAGTCTCTTGCCTCATCGGCAGGTCCAGACTTTTCCCTGGACCCTCTCCTGGCTAGCCGTGGTGCACTAACCCCCTTCAGGCTGTGTTCATGCCGCCCACCCCAGTTCTCTCCCTGGGCTCCAACTGAAGCCTGAGCCTCAGCTGGCAGCCCCGCCTGCCCCGGCGGTTGAGCAGACAAGCCTCTTGGGCTGGTGAGTGCTGGTCAGCACCGATCCTCTGTGCAGAAATCTCTCTGCTTTGCCCTCTGCACCCCTGTTGCTGCACTCTCCTCCGTGGCCCCGAAGCTCCCCCACTCTGCCACCCATAGTCTCCGCCCACGAAGGGGCTTCTAGTGTGTGGAAACCTTTCCTCCTTCACGGCTCCCTCCCACTGGTGCAGGTCCCATCCCTATTCTTTTGTCTCTGTTTATTCTTTTCTCTTTTGCCCTACCCAGGTACGTGGGGAGTTTCTTGCTTTTGGGGAGGTCTGATGTCTTCTGCCAGCATTCAGTAGGTGTTCTGTAGGAGTTGTTCCACGTGTAGATATATTTCTGATGTATCTGTGGGGAGGAAGGTGATCTCTGCATCTTACTCTTCTGCCATCTTTCCCCTCTCCTGTCTTCATTTTTAAGTCTTTTTTCTTTTTGCTGCTCTGATTGGGTGATTTCCACTACCTTGTCTTCCAGATCACTGGTCCATTCTTCTGCATACTCTAATCTGTTGTTGATTCCCTCTATTGTATTTTTCATTTCAGTTATTGTATTCTTGAGATCCATTTGGTTCTTTTTTTGTATTTTCTATCTCTTTGTTGAAGTTCTCACTGAGTTCATCCATTCTTCTCCTGAGTTTGGTGGGCATGTTTTTGACTATTGCTTTCAACTCTTTTCCTGGTAAACTGCTTATCTGCCTTTCCTTTAGTGAGCTTTTGTCTTGTTCTTTTTTTTGGAAGGTATTCCTTTGTCTCCTTTATTTTACCTAACTCTCTGTGTTTGTTTCTATGTGTTAGGTATATCAGCTATGTTTCCCTATCTTGAAAGAGTGGCATTATGTGGAAGATGTCCTGTGGGGCCCAGTGGTACAATCTCTCCAGTCATCAAAGCCAGTTTTTCCAGGTGTGCTTGGTTGGGCTCTGGTTACTATGGGTACAGTGGTGGGTAGGGTTGGTCCCCAGACTGGCTGGCTGTGAGGCTTGGCTGATACTTCTGTGTGTATGCTGGTGTATGGGGCTGGTTCCCGGCATTGCTGGCTCTATGGGTTGGTCATGACTGCTATGGACATCCTGATGGGTGGGACTTGTCTCTGGCCCTGCTGACTATGAGGACTGCCTATGACTACTGTTGGCATGCTGGTGTTTGGAGCTGGCCCCCTGGATTGAGAGCACTTTGGGAGGGGCACTGGTGCTGGCCAAGGTGGCCCACTGGGTGGGGCAGGGCAGAGCTACTTTGGAAGGGCCTGTGGGGTCGGGTCATGGTGTTAGCTAGGTTGGTGGAGAGTGACAGAAATGGTACCCATAACTGTCGGGCCAGCTAGGTGAAAGATTTTTTTTTTTTAAATGACACCTATTGTCACTTCTATGCCCAGAGAAATTTCCACCAGTTTCCCTTCTATCACATGCCCTGAAATTAGTCAATTTATCTCTTTCTCATATGACACAGGTACTCTGTAAGCTGCTGCCTCTGCAGTTGGGCCTTAGAGTAAATGAATATGTACATGAACCCTTCAAGAGTACAGTCTCCGTTTTCCACATCCCTCTGGCTCTTCTGGACATAAGCCTGGCTGGTTTCAAAGCCACACAATATGGGGACTTTACTTCCCAATGCAGTCCTCTGGGCTGGGGAGTCTGACATAGGACTCAGAGCCCTTTCTACTTAGAGCAGACCTTTGTAGTTTTGATATTCCTCCTGCTTGGGGGTTGCTACACTAGGAGAGTGGATTCTGACTAGACTACCTCTCTGCCTCTCCTACCTATCTTGATATGGCCTTTTGTTTGTATTCTTTGTTGTAGAAAATCTGTTCTGCTTGTCTTCAGGTCATTCTTGGAGATAGTTGTTCTATAAGTAGTGGTAGTTTTGGTGCATCCATGGGAGGAGATGAGCTCACGATCTTCCTACCACACCATCTTGATCTGGACCAACAAAAGCTATTTTAAATAAAATTGTGACCTCCTAAGTATATTACCTTGAAACCTGCTTTTTTTCATTTAACAATTTTCATGGATACCTCCCTGGTGTATATGCAAAGACTCAGCCCATTGTTTTAAATAGCTACATAGTATTCCATAGGTTAGATCTATCACAATTTATTCAACCTATTGGTGGACTTTCAAGTAGTTTCCAGATTTTATTCCCTTATAAATAATCCTTCAATAAATATCCTTATAGTTATACCTTATGTGCTGATGCTTATATTATCTATTACAGATTTTCAGAACTGAAATTTCTGTCTCAAAGGTTATGTCCGTTTAAAATTTTTAATAATATTGTCACATTGCTTTCCAAATGTTTGGTGGTAAGCACATTCTTACCAGCAGTTTACAAGGGTTCTCCTATTTCTATACATTTGCTCCAATAGATAATTCCAATATTTTTTCTTTTTCTTTGTATTTAATTAATTTATTTAAACATCTTTATTGGAGTATAATTGTTTACAATGTTGTGTTAGTTTATGCTGTACAACAAAATGAATCAGCTATACATATACATATATCCCCATATCCCCACCCCTCTTGCGTCTCCTTCCCACCCTCCCTATCCCACCCCTCTAGGTGGTCACAAAGCACCGAGCTGATCTCCCTGTGTTATATGACTGCTTCCCACTAGCTATCTATTTACATTTGGTTATGTATACATGTCCATGCCACTCTCTCACTTCGTCCCAGCTTACACCTACCCCTCCCTTTGTCCTCAAGTCCATTCTCTATGTCTGCATCTCCATTCCTGTCCTGCCGCTAGGTTCTTCAGAACTTTTTTTTTTTTAGATTCCAGATATATGTGTTAGCATACGGCATTTGTTTTTTCCTTTCTGACTTACTTCACTCTGCATGACAGACTCTAGGTTTTCTTTGTATTTTAAAATAACAATTGTTTTTCCATGCTGCTTGGTTCATGACAAAATATAAGCCTACAAATGTTCATCCATATCAATAATTATTCTCATTTTTAAGCCAATATAATGCATATACATATGCCTCATATAAAATAAAAGGTATTTGCTATTCGACTCTGTGTGGGACTCTAAATTCGACTCTAAATTATTTTGTGGGACCTTAATTTTTTAAAATTAAGACTTTATATATTTTGAGTAGTTTTAGGTTCACAGCAAAATTGAGGGGAACGTACAGAGTTTTTCCAGATACCCCTGCCCCCACACATGCATAATCTCCCCCATTATCAACATCTCCCATAAGAATGGGATATTTGTTACAAATGATGAACCTACACTGACACATCATAATGACCAAAGTCCATAGTTTAATATTAGGGTTCACTCTTGGTGTTGTACATTCTATGGATTTGGACAAATGTATAATGACATGTATGTATCATCATGGTGTCATACAGAATATTTTCACTGTCCTAAAAATCCTCTGTGCTCCACCTATTTATTCCTCCCTCCCCAACTGCTGGCAACCACTGATCTTGCTGTCTATAAAATTTTACCTTTTCTAGTAAAGGGGAAGTCCCATAGCTGGAATTATACAGTATATAGTCTTTTGTGATTGGCTTTTTCACTTAGTAATATGCACTTAAGTTTCCTCTATGTATTTTCACAGCTTGCATAGTGTTGCATAATGTTCCATTGTCTGGATGTACCACAGTTTATTTGCACATTCACCTACTGAAGGAAATATCAGTTGCTTTCATATTTTAGCAATTATGAATAAAGTTGCTACAAACATCTGTGGGCAAGTTTTCGTATGGATATAAGATTTTAATTCCCTTGGGTAAATACCAAGGAGAATGATTGTTGAATTATTTGTATGTTCAGTTATGTAAGAAACCACCAAACTATTGTCCAAAATGTTTATACCATTTTGCATTCTCTCCAGTAATGAATGAGAGTTTCTGTTGCTCCACATCCTTGCCAGCATTGTGTTTCCAGTGTTCTGTATTTTGGCCATTCTAATAAATGTGTGGTGGTATCTCATTATTGTTTTAATTTGCATTTCCCTGATGACATATAATGTGGAGCATCTTTTCATAAGCTTATGTGCCATCAGTATCTCTTTGTTGGTGAGATTTCCATTAAAATTTTTGGATAATTTTTAAATTAGATTTGTTTCCGTGTTGTGGAGTTTTAAGAGTTCTTTGTGTATTTATATAACCAGGCTTTTATCAGATGTGTCTTTTGTAAAAATTTTCTCCCATTCTGGGCCTTGTTTTATTATCTTGACATTGTCTTTCACAGAGCAGAAGTTCTTAATTTTAACGAAGTCCAGCTTATCAATTATTTCTTTCATAGGGTATGCCTTTGGTATTGTATCTATAAAGTCATCAGCATACACAAAGTTTTTTTTTTAATTTTTATATTTTATTTTATTTATTTTTTTTATACCACAGGTTCTTATTAGTCATCAATTTTATACACATCAGTGTACACATGTCAATCCCAATCGCCCAATTCATCACACCACCATCCCCACCCCCCTGCGGCTTCCCCCCTTGGTGTCCATACGTTCATTCTCTACATCTGTGTCTCAACTTCTGCCCTGCAAACCAGTTCATCTGTACCATTTTTCTAGGTTCCACATACATGTGTTAATACACGATATTTGTTTTTCTCTTTATGACTTACTTCACTCTGTATGACAGTCTCTAGATCCATCCACATCTCAACAAATGACCCAATTTCATTCCTTTTTATGGCTGAGTAATATTTCATTGTATATATATACCATACCTTCTTTACCCATTCGTCTGTCGAAGGGCATTTAGGTTGCTTTCATGACCTGGCTATTGTAAATAGTGCTGCAATGAACTTTGGGGTGCATGTGTCTTTTTGAATTATGGTTTTCTCTGGGTATATGCCCAGTAGTGGGATTGCTGGATCATATGGTAATACTATTTTTAGTTTTTTAAGGAATCTCCATATTTTCTCCATAGTGGCTGTATCAATTTACATTCCCACCAACAGTGCAAGAGTGTTCCCTTTTCTACACACCCTCTCCAGCATTTATTGTTTGTAGATTTTCTGATGATGCCCATTCTAACGGTGTGAGGTGATACCTCATTGTAGTTTTGATTTGCATTTCTCTAATAATTAGTGATGTTGAGCAGCTTTTCATGTGCTTCTTGGTCATCTGTATGTCTTCTTTGGAGAAATGTCTATTTAGGTCTTCTGCCCATTTTGGGATTGGGTTGTTTCTTTCTTTAATTTTGAGTTGCATGAGCTGTTTATATATTTTGGAGATTAATCCTTTGTCCGTTGATTCATTTGCAAATATTTTCTCCCATTCTGAGGGTTGTCTTTTCGTCTTGTTTATGGTTTCCTTTTCTGTTCAAAAGCTTTGAAGTTTCACTAGGTCTCATTTGTTTATTTTTGTTTTTATTTCCATTACTCTAGGAGGTGGGTCAAAAAAGATCTTGCTGTGATTTATGTCAGAGTGTTTTTCCTATGTTTTCCTCTAAGAATTTTATAGTGTCCGGTCTTACATTTAGGACTTGAATCCATTTATTTATTTTTATTTTTAGAGTTTATTTTTGTGTATGGTGTTAGGGAGTGTTCTAATTTCATTCTTTTACATGCAGCTGTCCAGTTTTCCCAGCACCACTTATTGAAGAGACTGTCTTTTCTCCATTGTATATCCTTGCCTCCTTTGTCATAGGCTACTTGACCATAGGTGCGTGTGTTTATCTCTGGGCTTTCTATCTTGTTCCATTGATCTATGTTTCTGCTTTTGTGCCAGTACCATATTGTCTTGATTACTGTAGCTTTGTAGTATAGTCTGAGGTCAGGGTGTCTGATTCCTCCCGCTCTGTTTTTTTCCCTCAAGATTGCTTTGGCTATTCATGGTCTTTTGTGTCTCCATACAAATTTTCAGATTTTTTGTTCTAGTTCTGTAAAATATGCCATTAGTAATTTGATCGGGATTGCATTGAATCTGTAGATTGCTTTGGGTAGTATAGTCATTTTCACAATCTTGATTCTTCCAATCCAAGAACATGGTATATCTCTCCATCTCTTGGTATCGTCTTTAGTTTCTTTCATCAGTGTCTTGTAGTTTTTTGCATACAGGTCTTTTGTCTCCCTAGGTAGGTTTATTCCTAGGTATTTTATTCTTTTTGTTGCAATGGTAAATGGGAATTTTTTCCTTAATTTATCTTTCAGATTTTTCATCATTAGTGTATAGGAATGCAAGAGATTTCTGTGCATTAATTTTGTATCCTGCAACTTTACCAAATTCATTGATTAGCTCTAGTAGTTTTCTGGTGGCATTTTTAGGATTCTCTATGTATAGTATCCTGTCATCTGCACACAGTGACAGTTTTACTTCTTCTTTTCCAATTTGTATTCCTTTTATTTCTTTTTCTTCTCAGATTGCCGTGGCTAGGACTTCCAAAACTGTGTTGAATAATAGTGGTGAGAGTGGACATCTTTGTCTTGTTTCTGATCTTAGAGGAAATGCTTTCAGTTTTTCACCATTGAGAATGATGTTTGCTGTGGGTTTGTCATATATGGCCTTTATTATGTTGAGGTAGGTTCCCTCTATGCCCACTTTCTGGAGAGTTTTTAAAATAAATGTGTGTTGAATTTTGTCAAAAGCTTTTTCTGCATCTATTGAGATGATCAGATGGTTTTTATTCTTCAATTTGTTAATATGGTGTATCATATTGATTGATTTGCGTATATTGAAGAATCTTTGCATCCCTGGGATAAATCCCACTTGATCATGATGTATGATCCTTTAAATGTCTGTTGGATTCTGTTTGCTAGTATTTTGTTGAGGATTTTTGCATCTATATTCATCAGTGATATAGGTCTGTAATTTTCTTTTTTTGTACTATCTCTGTCTGGTTTTGGTATCATGGTGATGGTGGCCTCCTAGAATGAGTTTGGGAGTGTTCCTGCCTCTGCAATTTTTCTGGAAGAGTTTGAGAAGGATGGATGTTAGCTCTTCTCTAAATTTTTGATAGAATTCACCTGTGAAGCCATCTGGTCCTGGACTTTTGTTTGTTGGAAGAATTTTAATCACAGTTTCAATTTCATTACTTGTGATTGGTCTGTTCATATTTTCTGTTTCTTCCTGGTTCAGTCTTGGCAGGTTATACCTTTCTAAGAATTCATCCATTTCTTCCAGGTTGTCCATTTTCTTGGCATAGAGTTGCTTGTAGTAGTCTCTTAGGATGCTTTGTATTTCTTCAGCGTCTATTGTAACTTCTCCTTTTTCATATCAAATTTTATCGATTCGAGTCCTCTCACTATTTTTCTTGATGAGTCTGGCTAATGGTTTAACAATTTTGTTTATCTTCTCAAAGAACCAGCTTTTAGTTTTATTGATCTTTGCTATTGTTTTCTTTGTTTCTATTTCATTTATTTCTGCTCTGATCTTTATGATTTCTTTCCTTCTGCTAACTTTGCCTTTTGTTTGTTCTTCTTTCTAGTTCCTTTAGGTGTAAGGTTAGATTGTTTATTTGAGATTTTTCTTGTTTCTTGAAGTAGGCTTGTATAGCTATAAACTTCCCTCTTAGAACTGCTTTTGCTGCATCCCATAGGTTTTGGATCGTCGTGTTTTCATTGTCATTTGTCTCTAGGTATTTTTTGATTTTCTCTTTGATTTCTTCAGTGATCTCTTGGTTTTTCAGTAATGTATTGTTTAGCTTCCATGTGTTTGTGTTTTTTACGTTTTTTTCCCTGTAATTCATTTCTAATCTCAAAGCGTTGTGGTCAGAAAAGATGCTGGGTATGATTTCAAATTTCTTAAATTTACTGAGACTTGATTTTTGACCCAAGATGTGATCTATCCTGGGGAATGTTCCATGCACACTTGAGAAGAAGGTGTAATCTGCTGTTTTTGGATGGAATGTCCTATAAATATCTATTAAATCTATCTGGTCTATTGTATCATTTAAAGCTTCTGTTTCCTTATATTTTTTTCATTTTGGATGATCTGTCCATTGGTGTAAGTGAGGTGTTAACCTCTCCTACTATTATTGTGTTACTGTCGATTTCCTCTTTTATAGCTGTTAGCAGTTGCCTTATGTATCGACGTGCTCCTATGTTGGGTGCATATATATTTATAATAGTTATATCTTATTCTTGGATTGATCCCTTGATCATTATATAGTGTCCTTCCTTGTCTCTTGTAAACACTGTTTATTTTAAAGTCTATTATTTCTGATATGAGTATTGCTACTCCAGCTTTCTTTTGATTTCCATTTGCATGGAATATCTTTTTCCACCCCCTCACTTTCAGTCTGTATATGTCCCTAGGTCTGATGTGGGTCTCTTGTAAACAGCATATATATGGGTCTTATTTTTGTATACATTCAGCAAGCCTATGTCTTTTGGTTGGAGCATTTAATCCATTCACGTTTAAGGTAATTATCGATATGCATGTTCCTATGACCATTTTCTTAATTGTTTTGGGTTTGTTTTGTAGGTCCTTTTTTCTCTTGTGTTTCCCACTTAGAGAAGTTCCTTTAGCATCTATTGTAGAGCTGGTTTCGTGGTGCTGAATTCTCTTAGCTTTTGCCTGTCTATGAAGCTTTTGATTTCTCCATCGAATCTGAATGAGATCCTTCTGGGGTAGAGTAATCTTGGTTGTAGGTTCTTCCCTTTCATCACTTTAAATATATCATGCCAATCCCTTCTGGCTTGTAGAGTTTCTGCTGATAAATCAGCTGTTAACCTTATGGGAGTTCCTTTGTATGTTATTTGTCATTTTTCCCTTGCTGCTTTCAATAATTTTTCTTTGTCTTTAATTTTTGCCAAATTGATCACTATGTGTCTCGGCGTGTTTCTCTTTGGGTTTATCCTGTATGGGACTCACTGTGCTTCCTGGACTTGTGTGGCTATTTGCTTTCCCATGTTAGGGAAGTTTTCGACTATAATCTCTTCAAATATTTTCTCTGGTCCTTTCTCTCTCTCTTCTCCTTCTGAGACCCCTATAATACGAATGTTGTTGCGTTTAATGTTGTCCCAGAGGTCTCTTAGGCTGTCTTGATTTCTTTCAATTCTTTTTTCTTTATTCTGTTCCACAGCAGTGAATTCCACCTGTCCACCTGAATTCCATTCTGTCTTCCGGGTCACTTATCCGCTCTTCTGCCTCAGTTATTCTGCTATTGATTCCTTCTAGTGTGGTTTTCATTTCAGTTATTGTATTGCTCATGTTTGTTTATTTGTTCTTTAATTCTTCTAGGTCTTTTAAAAATATTTCTTGCATCTTCTCGATCTTTGCCTCCATTCTTTTCCTGAGGTCCTGGATCATCTTCACTGTCATTATTCTGAATTCTTTTTCTGGAAGGTTACCTATCTCCACTTCATTTAGTTGTTTTTCTGGGGTTTTATCTTCTTCCTTCATCTGGCACAAAGCTCTCTGCCTTTTCATCTTGTCTATCTTTCTGTGAATGTAGTTTTTGTTCCACAGGCTGCAGGATTGTAGTTCGTCTTGCTTCTGCTGTCTGCCCTCTGGTGAATGAGGCTATCTAAGAGGCTTGTGTAAGTTTCCTGATTGGAGGGACTGGTGATGCGTAGAGCTGACTGTTGCTCTGGTGGGCAGAGCTCAGTAAAACTTTAATCTGCTTGACTATTGATGGTTGGGGCTGGGTTCCCTCCTTGTTGGTTGTTTGGCCTGAGGCAACCCAACACTGGAGCCTACCTGGGCTCTTTGGTGGGGCTAATGGCAGTCTCTTGGAGGGCTCACGCCAAGGAATACTTCCCAGAACTTCTGCTGCCAGTGTCTTTGTCCCCACGGTGAGCCAGAGCTACCCCCCGCCTCTTCAGGAGACCCTCCAACACAAGCAGGTAGGTTTGGTTCAGTCTCCCTTGGGGTCACTGCTCCTTTCCCTGGGTCCCGATGTGCACACTACTTTGTATGTGCCCTTCACGAGTGGTGTCTCTGTTTCTCCCAGTCCTGTCAAAGTCCTGCAATCAAATCCCACTAGGCTTCAAAGTCTGATTCTCTAAGAATTCCTCCTCCCGTTGCCAGACCCCCAGGTTGGGAAGCCGGATGTGGGGCTCAGAACCTTCACTCCAGTGGGTGGACTTCTGTGGTATAAGTGTTCTGCAGTCTGTGAGTCACCCACCCAGCAGTTGCGGGATTTGATTTTACTGTGATTTTGCCCCTCCTACCATTTTATTGTCACTTCTCCTTTGTCTTTGGATGTGGGTTATCTTTTTTGGTGAGTTCCAGTGTCTTCCTGTCGATGATTGTCCAGCAGCTAGTTGTGATTCTGGTGTTCTCACAAGAGGGAGTGAGAATACCTCCTTCTACTCCACCATCTTGGTTCCTCCATACCGAAGATTTTCTAGGCATTCTCCTATGTTATCTTCTAGGAGTTTTGTAGTTTTGGCATTTTACAATTAGGTCTGACTTATTTTGATTAATTTTTATAACAGGTATAAGGTCTGTATCTAGATTCTTTCTTGTTTTATTTATTTATTTTTACATATCGAGGTCCAACTATTCTAACATTATTTGTTGAAAATATTATTTTTGCTCCATGTATTGCCTTTGCTCCTTTGTCGAAGATCCATTAACTATATTTATGTGGGTTTATTTTTTTAGCTTTGTGTTCTGTTTCCTTGATTTATTTGTATGTTCTTTTACTAATATCATACTGTCATGATTAGTGTAGCTTTATATTAAGTCTTGAAGTCTGGTAGTGTCAGTCTTCCAACTTTGTTCTCTCCTTCAATGTTGTGTTTGTTATTCTGTGTCTTTTGCCACTCCATATAAACTTTAGTGTTAGTTGTCAATATTCACAAAATGACTTGCTGGGATTTTGATTGGGATTGCATGAAATCTATAGATCAAGTTGGGAAGAATCGACATCTTGACAGTATTTTCTTCCTATCCATGAACATGGAGCATCTCTCCATTTATTTAGCTCTTCTTTGATTCATTTATCAGATTTATGCAGTTTTTCTCATGTAGATCTTATACATTATTTTTTTTAGATTTATACCTCAGTATTTCATTTTGGGGGGTCCTAATGTAAATGATATTGTGTTTTAAATTTCAAATTCCACTTGTTCATTGCTGGTATATAGGAAAGTGATTGACTTTGTATATTAACCTTGTGTCTTCCATCCTAGCTATAAATGTTTATTAGCTCCAGGAGTTTCTCTGTTGATTCTTTCAGATTTTCTACTTAGGCAATCATATCTTCTGCAAACAAATAGAGTTTTAATTTTTCTTTCTCAATCTGTATACTTTTTATTTCCTTTTTTTGTCTTATTGCATTAATTAGGACTTCCAGGATGATGTTGAAAGGAGTGTGTATGGTTAGGCCATGCAAGATGGCTGTTCTCTTGCTCTCTGTACATCCCCCTTGCTCGACCAGCCCTGTTTCTCTCACATGACTATCCAATCCTCTTAATTATAGGGCTTAATTAGTAACTGCCTTTGAAGTTGCCCCCTACCCCAGCTGCTGGTTTCCCTGCTAATTGATGAGTCAACCTTACGTCAATCTCTCCTATTAATGGTAACTTCCTTCTTACCCGAGTAGTGAAGATGGCTACCGTGTTCTGCTTGCCGTCTGCTGGCCATGGTGGAGTGTCACTCCAGGACCTTTGTTTCAGACATGTAAGATCCCCTGTCCAAAAAACCCTTGATATCTCTGTCACTGTCTCTGGGCTCTTTCTTCAGTCTCAAGGCTGGGCAACTACAAGGCTTGCAGGCCCACAGGGTGTAGTTTAACAATTGACAAGACATCCAGGAGGCCATGGAAGCTCCTGTGAACACTGAGATGTTGGGAATTAAGGACAGGGAATGGAACGTTGTGGAGGAAATCCTGAGGTGGCTGTCCACTAGCATGTGGGTCCCTGTGGCAGCTGACTACCATGAGAGATGTCTTTCTCTGCCATTATACTGATGATATTTTGTTGACCTCAGGGTCTCTTTCCAGTTTAAAAGTTGCAGCCCTGTGCTCATAGTTCCTCTGACTGCATGTGAATGGCTGGTGAATACAAACAAAACACAAGGACCTGGATTACCTAAAAAATACAAGCATACTCCCAACACGCTACCCATAAACAATAACAGACACAGGATTTAGGGATATTGACTCAGGGATAGACTTGTGAATTGGACATGGCCAGTTACCCAGAGGTGTTTGGTTGGGGCCTGTGGCAATGGCAAAGTATCCTTCGGCTTCTAGTCCCAGCTATGGCGGGGGCAGAGCAACAATACAGTGTAGTGGAACAACATCTATATGCAGGCTACAGTGCATTACAACAGGTCGAAGACATTACAAAAGGCCTACCCAAGTCATTGAGCAATGCAGAAGAATGCTATTGGGGGTCTAGAACAGCTGTGCCTGACATAGAGGACCCCCATGGGCATCGATAGCGACCAAGGAATCCACTTTACCAGCCATGAAGTTCAGGAATGGGCCAATAAAAATGACATACACTGGTATTTCCACCTGCCCTACAACTCCATTGCTACCACGCTAACTGGAGGGATGAATGGGCTGCTTAAACAGCAGTTGAGACTGGAAACTTGCTCTCAACATGTGGACCAGAGGCTAACTCAAGCCCTGTGAACTATAACTGAACGTCCCAGGAGAAATCGTCCCAGTGCCTATGCTATGTTAACCCAGAAGCAACTAGTCAACACCATCAAGTTCAACTGTTGACCACCGAAGGACCTTTGCTAACTATTGATCAGGACAATAACTTACTTTTGCCCTAGCTACAGGATCTACTTCCAGGTGAATACGTTATAAAATGGCCCTAGGACTGGCAGGTATGTCCCTGGTGGTTTGGGTTTGCCACCCCATGGGGAATAGGATTAGACAGGGACTTACAGGTTTCACCTGTGTTCTACCCGACCCCACCTAAGACTACTAAGGTAATTTATCCAGATCTCCTACTGGAGAAAGACATCACTCTATTAACCATATGGTCTGTTGTTATACTGCCTCTTCAGTATTTGGCACCGGCTGTGGAAACTGAGGGTGGACCGGTAGTATGGTACTGCAGGCCAGGACAAAGACCAAAGGCAGGGGTGGTATTATCTCAGAATGTTGTTACTGCTTGTATTTTGTTTAATGGTCATGATATTCTTTGTATTGTGCCTGTTAAACATCTCACTTTCATCCCTAGTCTCAGTGGAGGGAATTTCTTCATGGACTGGGCAAAAATGGTGGCCTCACTGTAAAACGAGTTTGATTGCTGGGTCTGCAGTGAGATGCCATTGTTGTCCTCCTCTGGACTTCGATGAAAAACTGACCCAACAAGCACCTGGCTCCAAAGTTAGCCTACCTCCAGGACTCTTGATACTCTTTAGTTGCTGTCTTTATTGCACTTGTGGTATTTGGCGGCAGTGCACTTCTACATACCTGACCCTAGGGATATCATGGAAAAGGGCAGACCAAGACTGTAAGTGTCATGCAGAATGTGTAGCGGTTGAGTGTATGATCAGGCCAATCAAGATGGCTGTTCTCTTGCTCTCTGTACATCCCCGTGCTCAACCAGTACCTGCTTCTCTCACATAACTATCTAATCTTCCTAATTATAGGGCTTAATTAGTAATGCCTAGGTATTGAATACTTGCCCCTTGCCCCAGCTGCTGATTTCCTTAGTAACTGATGAGCCAACCTTACATCAATTCCTCCCTGTAAATGGTAGCCTCCTTCTCCCCTGAGTAACGAAGATGGCTGTCAGGTCCTACCTACCGTCTGCCATCTGTGGTGAGGAGTTACTCCAGGACGTTTGTTTTGGATGTGTAAAATGCCCTGTCCAGTAAGCCACTGATGTCTCTGTTGTTGTCTCCAGGTTCTTTCCTCAGTCTCAAGGCTGGGCGACTACAAGGCTTGCAGCCCAACAGAGTGGTAAGAGAGGACATCCTTGCCTTGTTCCTGATCTTAGTGGAAAAGCTTCCAGTTTCTCATTATGAAGTATGTTAGCTTTATCAAGCTGAAGAAGTTCCCATTTATTTCTACTTTCTGAGAGTTTTAATCACAAACACATGTTGGATTTTGTCAATTATGATGACTTTTTAGATACAGTGTTTCTTCTGTCTATTAATATTTTCATGTGATTTTTCTTTTCTTGCCTGTTATTTTTTCCTTCCCTCTTAGTTGGGATAGAATGGTTAGAGTGGGCTGGAGTTGGATATTTCACTTCACCCAGGTCAGTTAAGCTCTGATTATACCCTGGAAGGTTAGGTTCTGGTTAACAAGTTTCCCATGAGGGTGGGCATTAAGGAGAACCGAGTACTCTGATGTATTGATATTTCAGAATGGTTCCTTTACCTTTTCCCCTGCTGGAAGCACAAGAAGATTTTTCTCCAGTATCTACTGTGAGAACCTATTCAACTCCGGGAGGTAAGTTTCACAGTATCATTGGGGCCCCTCTGACTGGGTCCCCCTGGAGTTTTAACTCTCAGACTTGTCCACACTGAGCCTCCAGCAATTCCTCATTTACAGTTCAGGTTTTTCTACCCAGGCATTTGTTCCCACGGCAGTTTCCGCTCATGAGTTTCCATTCTTATAAGTTGCAAATCTCTGTATTCCCGTTTGTCTCTCCAATTTTGAGGACAATGGTTTGACTTGTGCCCTCTCCTCTCTTATGGTTGTTGATTTTTTTCACTCTGTTCAGCTTTTCACTTGTTTGTTAGAGTGGTGATTTCCAAACACCTTACATACAGAACAGGGTCTTGAATCTATTGATTTTTTTTCTTTCAAGTGTATGGGTTTGTGGCCGGGGGTGATAGTGGTAGGGGAAAGTGTTTAAATATAGCAGAAAGTATTATTACATTGAGGCCTATCATTCATTTCATTTTATCTAACTCTGCAGAATTCTTAGCTCATTCTTTGGTGTCTGGCCTATCTGGTAGACTGATGAGAAGACGTTCAACTAACACAGCCAATGTGCCAACTAAAATTTAGAGGCAATATTTTTGCACACCTCCTGGCCAGACTAGCATAATAATCATCATTTCACTGAGGAATTAAGTTATCATTGTAGTAGTATGCTTTTATGGAGATTTTCTAGCAGATTAGAAACTTCCTAAAAAGAAGGTTCTGATGCTTTATTTGGGGTAAGAAAAAAATAGCAAATATTGATTTTCCAGATTGCAGCCTAGAACTTCTTGGTCAGATATTTCAGTAAGAACAACAGAACTGTCACCAAGGGTCCTTCATGACCCATACAGCCCAGCATTTTGTCTCAGACCCAGAGAAGATTATTTATAATACCTTTGATTTATTGAATGCTTAAATCATGAAAATCACTGTGCTAATGTTTTACATTAATCATCTCATATGAGTTCTATGAGGATGACATTAATATCTCCACTTTTGCATAAGACAATTGAGGTTCACAGAAGTAATTTGTTCAAGGCAGAGTGAGAACTTAAACCCAATTCTGTGAAATTTTAAAGCTACTATGGTCCATGGCAGGTCAGCAAACTTTTTCTATAAATGGTCATATAGTAAATATTTCTGGCTTTGCAGACAATACAGTCTCTGCAACTAATTCACTCTGCCATTGTTGCATGAAAGTAGCCATAGATAATACACAAACAAATGAGAATGGCTGTGTTCCACTGAATCTTTATTTAAAAATACTGAAATTTGAATGCCACATAATTTTCACTTGTCATGAAATACCGTTTTCCTTTTTCTTTCAACCATTTAAAAATATAAAAAACATTCTTAGATCATGGGTCTTCCAAAAGCAGGTGGTGGTTCAGATTTGTCTTGTGGGGCCATAGTTTGCTGATCCCTAATCTATGGCATCTCAAAGGTTGCAGAGCTTATCAAGCACATAAATTGAAAGACTTCTTCAGCCATTAACTTTCTCTTAATAGCTCAATATGGGTCAGTCATTCATGCCCACATCTAAGCCTTTTTGGAGATGTTTGTCTATTCAGTACCATATATATACTGATTTTATCTGGTACAAAGTAATCCTCTTCTAAGGACCTATTCAAATATTCTAGCATTCACTGAACAATCCTGTATTTATTGGAGTCTTTTATTTTTTTTAAACTGGCTCTTCATTTTACATACCATGCTAAACGTCTGCCCACTATGCCAACATTTGTTCTACAATATATTCATCCTCCAACAGATTAGGGGCATCTTCTACACAGCAATTAATGACTCTCATAAAAATAACAAATATGGGGCTTCCCTGGTGGCGCAGTGGTTGAGAGTCCGCCTGCCGATGCAGGGGACACGGGTTCGTGCCCCGGTCCGGGAAGATCCCACATGCCGCGGAGTGGCTAGGCCCATAAGCCATGGCCGCTGAGCCTGCGTGTCCGGAGCCTGTGCTCCGCAACGGGAGAGGCCGCAATAGTGAGAGGCCCGCGTACCGCAAAAAAACCCACAACCCCCCCCAAAACCCCCTAAAACAACAAAAAAACAAATATGTAACTTTTAAAGTATTAAGAGTGATTGAAGGATTATACCATTGTCAGTGATTTCAATAATAGACAGCATTACTAAAAAGCTCTTAGACATTGCAGTCCATTCCAAGAAATGCCTTTTTTTTCTTTCCTGATTCCTTTAAACATTACTCTTTTGCACTTTATCCCTCAATGCCAAGAGAAAATGGGAGCAGTGGCAGCAAATGTCTTGCTCACCAGTGCCTAGCACAGTGCCTGTCACATAGTAGGTACTCACTTGTTAAATAACTGAATTATTCAGCGTCCCATGTTAGCTGGAAAATTCCCACACTGCTCAGATCATGGGCTTTGATGACTTTGTTGAGATACAGCATAAGATTTAGTCTCTTCAACAGGATTAATGGTCCCCCAAATGCTGGCAGGTCAGAGATATTCTAAAGCTTTGGGAGGAAGAAAAACGGGAGACGTTTTCAACATTTTTTATTTGTCAGAGGATTTGCTGGTAGGCCAGAAAACTACTTTAGAATGATACTGCCTCCTCTTCCACAACTTCTGGTGACTGATGGGATGGAGAATCCCCCAAGTTATTCTATACCACTTTTTTTTTGGCTGCGCCGTGCAGCTTGCGGGATCTTAGTTCCCTGACCAGGGATTGAACCCGGGGCAGTGGCAGTGAAAGTGCCGAGTCCTACCCACTGGACTGCCAGGGAACTCCCTATTCTATACCTTGAAGATCATCATTTGGGCCAGAGTTACTGTCTGGTGAGGGGAATTGCGAAGTTATTTCTTGGTGTCTGTAGGCTTGGCTTTATTATTTGTATGCTCTGTTATCTGAATAAATGTGAGGAAAAAAAGGTTAACAAGATCAAAATTGTGGGTATAGTTTTCATGTGTACCTTTTAGTTTTTGCTGTGTTCCAGAACTGTAGACCCCAACACTAACCATTGTCAATTCTATGGTGTAACTTATGGCTTTCATCATAAGATGGGCAGAGTGTGTATGTGAATAGCTGAATACAAAATCTCCCTCCACTACATTTAAATAAGTTCATAGCCTATGTCTTACTAGTGGTGGTGGGTCAGAAGTGTCTGTCACCCTAGAAAAGATGTCCAAAGGGAAACAAAAGTAAGTGGGGAGTGATGGAAGATTATTATTTCAGTGTGCAAAATAGGGAAACTATCTGCCATATCTCTAGGCCCTGACTAGACTTTCTTGGAAATAAGTAGGATTCATTCATTTAAGGAATATTTATGGGGTACCTATTATGTGTCAAATAGACAAAAACTGCCTTTTAACAATTGCTAGGAAAATAATAAAAAGGATAGGAGAATAATAATGGGACTGTCCTTATATAAGGTAGTAAAATTAAAGTCTCATTGAAAAGGTGACATTTAGCTGAGAATGCTACCTGCTATATATGTTTTATGCCTCATTTTGCCGTAAGACCAACTGTTTTATTGAGTTGGGGTAAATATTTTCTATCCCTCTTTTTTTTTTTCTGGCCATGCTGTGCGGCTTGTGGGATCTTAGTTCCCTGACCAGGGATCAAACTTGCACCCTCTGCAGTGAAAGCACAGAGTACTAAACACTGGACTGCCAGGGAATTACTGAGAATATTTTCTATATGAGAACTTTTCCCACTAAAATAATCTGTAGACATTAGAGAGCAAGTTTTTAGGTTCTGTGCAGAAAGGAAGAGAACTGATATTTATTGAGCATTTGCCCTCAACCAGACTCCTCACATATATTATTTCATTATATTTATTTCCTAAAAGAGGTCCAGGCAGTCTGCATTATTATTTCCATTTTGTGGATGAACATACTGAGACTGAATAAGGTAAAATAACTTGGCCAAAGTAACGTGGGAGTCCGGGATTCAAAATTAAGATTGCTTTTCCTCTGAAATCCATGTTCTTGTTATTATACCATGATGCTACCCAGCAGTGTGAGTTAATTCACCAAGAATACTCATTGCTACCGTATTGGGAGAGGTACTGCATTAACAGCTTTAGGGACATTCTTTCACTTGACCCACAGTTGGTTCCTGCAGGAACTACTAACATTTTATGTATGAAGAAATCAAGCATGGACTAGGAGACTTAAGCAACTTGCTCAAGTCACATAGCTAGTCAATTACAGATACCCACTTTCACCACCTGATAATTTTTCAGGAGGTGCTCTGCTTGTCAAGCTTTAGACTTATGACTGGGCCAGTTTGATGTTCCCAAAGTGGCTTTCTCTCAAAGTCAGGTTGAAGGAAATGCTAACCATTCAGTTGGGTCCTCACATTTCTTCCATCCAGGTCCAGATTCTCTGGGACCAAAGTGAGGCAGTAAAACAAGATCACTCTCCGAATGCAAAGCAAACGGAATAAGACAGGGGATACTGTTGGTACTTTCCTTTGCCAAAGAAATGCTATTTCCCCTAGGAAATAAAAAAAAGCCAGAAGTCACAAGGGAAGCTCAGCAAGAGAGTGAATTCAGCCTACTGCCAGAAGTAAAATGCCTGCCTGTGAGCATCCCTTCCTTTTAAATATAGTTTTCAATACATTACTACTTTTTTAAAAACACCTTTATTGGAGTATAATTGCTTTACAATGTTGTGTTAGTTGCTGCTGTATAACAAAGTGAATCAGCTATATGCATACATATAATCCCATATCCCCTCCTTCTTGCGTCTCCCTCCCACCCTCCCTATCCCACCCCTCTAGGTGGTCACAAAGCATCGAGCTGATCTCCCTGTGCTATGTGGCTGCTTCCCACCGGCTATCTATTTTACGTTTGGTAGAGTATACATGTCCATGCCACTCTCTCACTTTGTCCCAGCTCACCCTTCCCCCTCCCCGTGTCCTCAAGTCCATTTTCTTTGTCTGCGTCTTTATTCCTGTCCTGCCCCTAGGTTCATCAGGACCATTTTTTTTTTCTTTTTAGATTCCATATGTATGTGTTAGCATACAGTATTTGTTTTTCTATTTCTGACTTACTTCACTCTGTATGACAGACTCTAGGTCCATCCACCTCACTACAATTAACTCAGTTTCGTTTCTTTTTATGGCTGTGTAATATTCCACTGTATATATGTGTCACATCTTTTTATTTTTAAACATCTTTATTGGAGTATAATTGCTTTACAATGGTATGTTAGTTTCTGCTTTTTAACAAAGTGAATCAGTTATACACATACCTATGTTCCCATATCTCTTCCCTCTTGCGTCTCCCTCCCTCCCACCCTCCTTATCCCACCCCACTAGGTGGTCACAAAGCACCGAGCTGATCTCCCTCTGCTATGTGGCTGCTTCCCACTAGCTATCTATTTTACGTTTGGTAGTGTATATATGTCCATGCCACTCTCTCACTTTATCACAGCTTACCCTTCCCCCTCCCTATATCCTCAAGTCCATTCTCTAGTAGGTCTGTGTCTTTATTCCCATCTTACCCCTAGGTTCTTCATGACCGCTTTTTTCCCCCTTAGATTCCATATATATGTGTTAGCATATGGTATTTGTTTTTCTCTTTCTGACTTACTTCACTCTGTATGACAGACTCTAGGTCCATCCACCTCACTACAAATAACTCAATTTTGTATCTTTTTATGGCTCAGTAATATTCCATTGTATATATATGCAACATCTTTATCCATTCATCTGTCGATGGACACTTAGGTTGCTTCCATGTCCTGACTATTGTAAATAGTGCTGCAATGAACCTTGTGGTACATGACTCTTTTTGAATTATGGTTTTCTCAGGGGTTATGCCCAGTACTGTGATTGCTGTGTCGTATGATAGTTCTATTTTTAGTTTTTTAAGGAACCCCCATACAGTTCTCCATAGTGGCTGTATCAATTTACATTCCCACCAACAGTACTACTTTTTTTAAAGATGTTTTTGAACATTTTTATTATGAGGACAGATGTTTTGTTGTTCTACTCGGAAAACCAAGGCTCACAAACCTGATTTGTCTAAGCAGCTGGAAAATATCGAAAGCAGAAGGGAGAGGGGCTGAAGCCTAGAAAACTTGTGAGGTTGAGGGTATATTTTAGGTTCTGCATTGCTGTTCACGCATCCCCTCCCCTCACCTAGAGTGACGGTGCTCTTGCCATCACACATAGCCTCCTCTATAACCTGGTGTCCTCTCTGCATTTTTACCTCCTCATGTACTGTTCTGAGGAAGGGAGCTGCTAAATTCATCAGAAAATGATGGATAAAGCTAAACATTTTCTCTTCCTAAGGAGGGTGGCTGAATTTTAATAATTTAATGTGTATTACAAAGTTCTTGACACTGTGCTAAATATTAAATTTAATAAATTTAATTAAGTTTAATCTGTGATAATCCAATAAGGTAGGCATTGTTATTATTAGCACCACCCTCATTTTATAAATTTGGGAAAATGGGCTCAGAGAGATTGAATAATTTTCCCAAGCCCACCAAGCTAATAAGTAGTACAGATATGATTAGAATATAAGTCTGACTGAATC
This sequence comes from Globicephala melas, assembly GCF_963455315.2. Lineage (NCBI taxonomy): Eukaryota > Metazoa > Chordata > Mammalia > Artiodactyla > Delphinidae > Globicephala > Globicephala melas. Next base: position 38,199,503 of record NC_083335.1, read on the forward strand.
TTAAGTGTGTGTTCTTAACCAATACTACAGTATTTTGGCTTTAAACCAAAAAGACAAAGCACTAACTGCAATTTAGGTATCAGCAAACTGGATGAGGGAGGTATTTGTGGGGTAGTGAGGAACAGGGAAGAAGACAAAAAGTGTCTTCATGATATCCCTATAATCACACCATGAATTAGGCTGCCTATTCCACTCACTACTCATCCACTCACTACTCATAATGATGAAGAACGGCTCTTCCAAGCCCAGTGTCTCTCAGTCTATATCATTACTGAATGGGTGAAAATATCATTGTTCTATCCTATGCATGAACAATGCAAGCTGGTTCTAATGCTAAATCATACCCTTTTGGAGAAAAGGGAAAAGGAAATTTTTCTCTAGAGAATTGTTAGCATATGTCCCAAGGGGTTTAAATCTGTATACTACTTGATACTAACCTTTGATTTGTTAGCACCCTTTGAAAGTGAATAAACATTGCTCAGTTGGTACAACAGAATCCAAAAGTGTACTAAAGTTTACTCTTCTTGACTTGTGGGTTCTACCCGCTTTGACCATTATGCCATGATCAGTTTGCAGGTGAATGAAATAGTCCCAATTCCCAGAAGAATATATTGAATTCTGAGTTGGGTGATATAGCCATTAATTTGGGGATCTTAAATTATATTGGTCTTGCATTAGTAATGGGAAAAGACAACTGGCTTTTTATCTTCATGGATCTACTAACAGATAAAAGGTTGCTAATATACATGCCATTTAATAGCCTTACTTTAGTAGATGGTAATTTTTAACAACTTTTATTTCTCTCAGACTTCTGAGTTTATTTCAGTGGATTCTGCCCCACCCCAAATTTCACAAGTTCTGTTTCTCCCTTCCCCCAAGTATTGAAGGAGGCAAGTTGGAAGAGGATCTTAGTATGTTAACCATGTTGTACCCTTAATCCCCTTAGCCAAACTTGAGCCCCAAGTCTCACTCACACCATATTTTAGTCACTGGAAAATGTACTCCTTGGCGCTTTATTCAAAAATACCACCCATTAAATTTGTGCAAAGTAGCATTTTCAGCAATGTTTCTGGGTTTCTCAGGAGATATATATATATATATATATATATATATATATAATTTTTTTCCTTCACAGTATTAGCCTCTATGCTCAAATCTGTCTTACAATATGACATGATTTCTCAAGTAACACTGGTTATTAGAGGTTTTCTGTTTACATTTACAAACACACCCACACAGCGAATTTTCCTTTGGGGAAATTTTCAACAGTATTTCCATAGGCCTGTCTGGCTACCAAATTACTTTTTAAATTTTTTTGCTTACTGGGCTAGGATTTGGCTTCCTTGGGTCTATGCCCTTGGCTTGGAATGTACTCTCATTTATGCAAATGAGGACCCCAACTAATGAGAGATTTTTTTGTTTGGGATGAATATTCTTCAAATATTAAGTATTTAAAATTTATAGATTAAAATTAAATTTAAGTAATATTAATTATTTTTTCAAGTGCCTTTAAAACAAACTACTTTGCTGTGAGAAGAAATCCTCAAGCTCATCAACACAAATACTATATTTTATTGATTTCTAAAGGACAAAAAAGTACTTTCTGGTTCATTTAATGCAGTTTCACTCTGACATATTGCTATTTGTACTGTTACAGGATGTATGTATTATTATAGGATCAGGATAAACTAGGTTGCAGTGAAAGGAATATGCTCCCTAATTATGTCTTTGTTTTTATCTAAACACATAGTTGGAATACATCACCCCGGTGTCTAAATCTTTACAGAAATTCTGATGGGAAAAAAATGTCATTCTATTTTCTTTTTATTTTCAACTTGAATTGAGAGATTTTTAACATCTTCATTTTATTTAACTTTTTTTTGCTGCCACTGTCAATTTCTATATGAACTATTGGATCACTTGGCTGTTAGCAGTGTGATGACAGCATTTTTATGAGGAAAGGAAGGGTCCTGCTAACCCCCACCATATGGGTACTGGCATGTCGTTAGTTAGATGGCCTTAGAAGGTGAAATGAGAGGCTTAGCTCTGTATTTGATATCACTGGGGACACCCATTTAAAGATGAGTAGCTTTATGTAAATGGTTATTATGTGTTTGCTACATTCTGTTTAACACTCTTCTCCTTTTGAGCAAAAGAGTTGCCTTAATTCTCAGGTCTTCCTGATTGATTCATTCTTGATTCAATATCTTGCCCTATTATGAAGAAATGTCATTATTTTTTGTATTTTTAGACAAGAAACTCATACTGTATTTTTTAAGTGATAAGGAGTTCAGTACTTGCAAAGGTTGGAGTGAGTATAGGCTGACAAGAGTAGAGCAGGAAGAACATTATTCCTGTGTTTGGTGACATTAGGTCTGCTCTTTGACCTGGAAGCTACCTACTAATACTTCCACCCTCCTGGACACTCCTTTTGCTCTTCTTTCTCTGCAAGTGCCAAAAAATATGTTGCTTATGTATGGTGTTGTGGACAGTAGGTGGGAAATATATGTTATTGAGAGATACATTGCCCCCCAAGATGTGATTAGTATTGAATTTATGTTATTGCCTAATGCAATACTTTTAATCATATTATTATTGTTGTATTTGTTGTCTAATGTAGTTTATCAACTTTAAAATGACCCTGTTTCTCAGCAATTTGTATTTCACTATGTGTAGATTCCATGGTATAAGTTGAAAGATGTTGAAATCCCTCCCTGCTCCCCATTGTCTCTGTAGTCAGCCTGTGCCAGTGCCTGAAGTTCCCAACTTAGAGTATCCTTTCATCCCTTGGATCAAGTCTTTGTCGAAGTCTCCTGCTAAAATATATAGATACATGGGAGTTAATAAATCACCCTGAGCCTTTAATTCCTTAGCTTATATGAATTTACAAGATTATATCTAGTATAAAACAGGCTGCTAAAGGAATATGACACAGGGTAAGGAAGTTTAAATAGGAAGAAATGGGGGAGGAAATATTTTAGATATTTCTGGAAATTGGGCAGCAGGTTGGATTAATTCAACAATTTTGCCTGTTGATCCCAATTAAAGGTACATCAAGTGGCCTAACCCTACCTGCATAGCAGTATATTGCATTAACATTGCCTATCTCAATGGTTTCCACATTGTTATTGTTGCTGTTGTTGTTTGTTCTTATTTACCATCTTTTTTCCCCTTTTTCCCACCTTGCAAACCATGTTGGAGGTCTATCTTTCCTTTTTAGTCTCTCTCCTTTTCAAAGACTCATTTGAATTCTCTTTTGAAGGCCATTTAAATCTGTTAGATTCATCTTCTTTCTAAATGATTTCTAACTGAATAGAGACATGCGGTTGGAACTTGTTTACTGATAGGTTAAGGCATTCAGATAAAAACTGAGAAAATTACTTTATTCTGTTTCTTTTTTTAAAAAAACTACCTTTTTTGCAATTTTTAAAGCATTCAAGGACCAACAGTGAATTTTCTTAATTTTCTCTTTTACTTCCAAACAAGGGACATTCTGTCTGCTATCCTTTTTAATTTACTGAAGTGAAAGCTACAGGAGATATTAACTATCTCTGCTCCAAGGTTAACATCTTTCCTCCAATCAATAGAACTCACAATAATCAGGCTTACATTGTAGTTTCCAATTTCTCACCTTTTAGCTTCCAAAGCTTTTTGGGTGGTGCTTTAAAAAAATTTTTTTATTGGAGTACATAGAGTTGGTTTACAATGTTGTGTTAGTTTCAGGTGTACAATAAAGTGAATCAGTTGTGCGTATATATATATATATATATATATATATATATATATATATATACATTCCAGAAATATCTTGTAAAGGATTTTATATTTAGACTTGAGTTTATTGTTGGGAATATTAATACCTGCCTTGTGGGGTTATTGTGGGAATTAAAGGAGATAATGTATGAGAAAACATTTTGTAATCACAGAAATGTAATTCTGAAAGTCTACCTGCCAGCCTCAAAAAAAGCCAGAAAAACCCTTTATGCTTCTCTTTCCTTTGGCTGAGAATCTCTGAATGAGCATTAGTCCTAGAATCAGGCTACCTTGGTTCTATTTTCTGTCACTTTTTAGCTGTGTTATCATTGGACGAGTCACTTAACTTCTATGGGCCTTGATTTCTTCTTCTATAAAACAAAGATAATATCTACCTAACATAAGTATTGAGAGGATTAAATATGATGATATGAAAAATGCATGCACAGTGCTTGGAACACAGGAAGTACTTAATACATTGTAGGTCCCATCCCACTGGTACCATTGTAGGTAACCATTAAAAGCATGAAGAAAACTTTGTCAAAGTAGAACCTCTATTTTGTCTTACTTGTTGAATTCCACCTTTTCAAAATTGCAAGATCCCCTAAATACCTTCTTCTGGATTTGTGATTTGGTTAAGATGATGATTACCGAGGCAGGTTTACAGTGAAATCTGGAATGATCAGTCTACAGCATTGCTCAGTTCTTCTTGTGCAGTTCCATGAGAGACCCACACTTGTTGGAAGAAGGTAACCTTCACAGAGAGAAGAATATAACCTTAACCTTAATCTTTGGTTAAGGTTACAGGAGCAGCTATACACTCCTATGAAAAGGCTCTAGATATATGCATTGGCACCTCTGATAACCTTTTCTCTGTGTGTTGACGTTTCTGTTGCCTTTGCATAGTCCTTAATGTTTTAATATGTTTAGGCAAAGTTGATAGGCTCTTGCCTAGCAAAGTAGGACTTAGCTACAACAGAGCCTGGTGGTTTCCATATGTGGACCTTAATATATGAATTATCTTCCAAGATTTGCTTTCAGAATGCTTGACAGGCACATAAATTTACTGATATCAACCTCATCTGTCATTATAATTAGAAAATGAGGCTTTCATGTCTCAATGATATTCTTGACTTACAAACTAGGCATTATATTCCAAGTATCCCATATGCTCTAGATTTCTTTTGTCTTTTAAGACACTCATGGAAGCTCTGCCAGAATTAAGAGGCTGTCAAAGTTCTATTACAAGCATGGTTTAATTACTGATGTAGGGCAAGGGTAAAGAACATATCATAGATGTTATGGCCAAAGCTGAGCCTTCCTACATTGCAGCCCCAGTTATAAACATTTTTCTGTGATGCATATAAACATTAGTGACTTACATGTCTATCCACCTTTTAAACATAGATCCAAGGGCTTCTGCAAAGCAACTAAGTGGAGGTGGCAAACTTAACATGCAGAAGTATACAGAAAGATTGATTATGGGGTCTTTTGAATATTTTCCCTTAAATATCCCAAGGAATTCAGAGACTCTTAATCCCTAGAAAGGATCCTGTCAAGTTTAACCAAACCAAAGGAATTATTTGGGCCCCAGCTCAGTGGATACAATGGACATATTCCAGGTTGAGACTGGAATTGATATGGGGGTAAAAAGAATGTGAACAGGTTTTGTTCATTTTCCTTTCCTTCTACCACACAGACATGTTTGTTCCCCACTCTCATAGGAGGGTCATGCAGAGGGAAAAATAGAGTGGGAGAGACATAAAGCAAGGGAAAAGTGTGTATGTGGGAACCAAGAAGGCAAAAATGGCGAAAATGTCAAGATACAACTAAGCAGGGTGTTGCATTGGGTTTTGTGCAGCAAAAGAAAATGAAAGTTGGAACCAGAAACTCCAAGAGACCAGAGTGGTCTTAAGGGTCTAGCTGGCAAGAGGTTAGTTAGCTTAGGGAAGGTTCTGGGAATCTGAGCTCAGATTTTTATATAGGATTGGACTCACCCATTAAAATCATTTTCTTTTCACATTTCTGGTATCCACTCAGCTAAGTTTATTGAAGCAGCCATTTGTATAATCAAGGTCATAGTTTTCACTGTTAGACATTTATTTCCTTTTGTATTGTGCTTATCTATGCAGATTATCAATGTGTCAATTACAACATCTTGATCAGCTTAAAGAGGATAAACCTCATTGCACCCAAAGAAAATTGGGGTGGTTACCATCACTGTACCTTTGGAAATAAAAAAGAGTCATGTATGCCTCCCTCAAGAACTTACAATCCAGCTGGTTTTCTCCCAGTAGTTTAGCAGCTTGTAGAATCCCCTTGATATCTCAGTTCTTATTGGCTAGGTTATACCATAATAATATGCCAAAATCACAGTTCTTAAAAATGGCTGATGTTTGAGCCAGATTTCACACTCATCTGTGTGGAAGCTTGATTCCTATTAAGTAAGAGGTTGTGAAATATATGGAAAATAGGAGGTACTTGCCCTCATACAGATCAAAAGATTAGGTTGATTGACACTCTTCAAGCAGGGTTGTACCATTTACTATCTTTTTTCTTTTTTCCACCCAACCTAAGTGGTTTTATAACTCTTCAAAAGTTACTTAACAGAGACTGAGCGTTAAAGTCCTCATCTGTATAATGGGAGTAATATTATTTACCTTACAGGGTAATTATGAGAATCGATGGGATAAAAATACGTAAATTGTCTGTGGTAGAAACCATGAATTGTTTCCCCAAATTCTGCACTATCCTTCTTTCTTTATAGCAGAATGGGTACTTTTATTTTGCCACATGCCCATCTAGAATAAAGGCTTCATCTCCCAGTCTCTTTTGAATCTGGGTGTGGCCATGTGACTAAGTTCTGACCAAAGCAATTAGGTTGGAGAAGAAGGAACTGACAAGGAACAGGGAGCAACCTCCAGCCAACTGCCAGGAAAGAACTGAATCCTGCCAACTGTGAGTTAGCTTGGAATCAGATTTGTCCCCAGTCAAACCTTCACATGAAACACAGACTCAGTCAACACCTTGATTGTAACCTTGTGAGAGAATGTGAGACAGGAGTTGCAACTAAGCCATGCCCAGATTCTTGACCCACAGAACTGAGTCATTTTAAATTGCTAGATGTTGGGATAACGTATAATGCAGCAGTAGGAAATTGGGACAGGGATAAATTATGAATGGAATATGTGAATTCCAGAAAGTGTCCTTAAGGAGACAGAGTGTGCCCTTCTTCAGCTCCTTTGTCTTGATAGATGGAAGAAGTATACAATGACTGGAACTATAGCAGCTATTTTGAACAGTGAAGTGAGAACAGAGCAGAGCAACAAGTAAACAGGGACCTGGATTCCTGAAATTATTATGTGAAATACTGCTATAGATCATCTGTATCTATCTAAACAACAGAGAGAAAAAATACCAACTTTTTGTTTATTTTATTTTGTTTATTTTGATTTTATTCTTGGGTCTCCTGTCACTTGAAGACAAATCTAGTCCTAGCTAATAGGGGTGTCTGATACTACTCTTAACACCTGATAAATATTTAATAAATACTAGTTTTCTTTCTTTGCATCAAAAAGAATAAAATACCTAGGAACATATTTAACCAATGAGGCAAAAGACTTCTCCACTTAAAATTATAAGACATTAATGAACGAAGTTTAAGAAGACACAAATAAATGGAAATATATTCCATGTTCATGGATTGGAAGAATTAATAATGTTAATATATATATACTACCCAAAGTGATCTACAGATCCAGTGCAATTCCTATCAAAATCCCAATGGCATTTTTCACAGAAGTGGAAAAAAACAATTCTAAAATTTGTATGGAACCACAGAAGGACCCAAATAGCTAAAGCAATCTTAAGAAAGAAGAACAGAGCTAGAGATACACACTCCCTGATTTCAAATTATACTACAAAGCTATAGTAATTAAAACAGTATGGTTTTGGCATAAAAACAGACTCATAGATCAGTGGGACAGAATAGAGAGCTAAGAAAAAAACCCCACATATATACGGTCAATTTATTATAAGGAAGCCAGGAATATACAGCGGGAAAAGGACAGTCTCTTAATTAAATGGAGTTGGGAAAACTGGAGAACTGCATACAAAAGAATAAAACTAGACAACTACCTAGCACCATATACAAAAATTAACTCGAAATGGATCAAAGACTTGTATGTAAGACCTTACACTATTAAACTCCTAGAAGAAAACACAGGCAGTAAACTCCTTGACATCAGCCTCGGTGATGATTTTTTGGAACTGACAACAAAAGCAAAGGGAACAAAAGCAAAAATAAATGGGTAGGACTACATCAAACTAAAAAGCTTTTGCACAGCAAAGGAATAATCAACAAAAAAGGCAACCTATTAAATGGGAGAAAATATTTGCAATTCATAAATCTGATAAGGGGTTAATATCTAAAATATATAAAGAACTCATACAACTCAATAGCAAAAACTCAAAAAATCTGATTTTAAAATGGGCAGAGGATCTGAATAAACATTTTACCAAAGAAGACTTTCAGATGGTCAACAGGTACATGAAAATAGGCTCAACATCACTCATCAGAGAAATGTGAATCAAAACCACGAGATATCACCTCACACCTGTCACAATGGCTATCATCACAAAGACAACAAATAACAAGTGTTGCCAATGATGTGGAGAAAAGGGAGCTCTTTTTTTATTTTTTTAACATCTTTATTGGATATAATTGCTTTACAATGGTGTGTTAGTTTCTGCTGTATAACAAAATGAATCAGCTATATATATATACATATATCCCCATATCCTCTCCCTCTTGCATCTCCCTCCCACCCTTCCTATCCCACCCCTCTAGGTGGTCACAAAGCACTGAGCTGATCTCCCTGTGCTATGTGGGAGGGGAGGGAATGTATCAATTTACATTCCCACCAACAGTGCAAGAGGGTTCCGAAAAGTCACCTCTTGTGCACTGAAGATGGGAACATAAACTGGTGCAGCCATTATGGGAAACAGTATGGACATTCCTCAAAAAATTAAAAAATAGAACTACCATATGATCCAGAAATTTCACTTCTGGGTATTTATCAGGAAAAAGTAAAAACATTAACTCAGAACATATTTTCACCCTCATGTTCATTGCAGCATTATTTACAATAGTAAAGATATGAAAATAACTTAAATGTCATGGATAGATGAATGGATAATGAAAATGTTACACACATACACAATGGAATACTATTCAGCCATAAAAAGAATGAAGTCTTGCCATTTGTATCAACATGGATGGACCTTGAGGGCATTATGCTATGCGAAATAAGTCAGAGAAAGACAAATACCATATAATCTCACTTATATGTGGAACCTAAAAAGAAAAAAACTCAGAGATACAGAGAACATATTGGTGGTTACCAGAGGCCTGGTGTGAGGCATGGGTTAAATGGATAAATGGGGTCAAAAGGTACAAATTTCCAGTTAAAAATAAGTAAGTCATGTGAATTTAATGTACATCATGGTGACTATAGTTAATAACACTGTACTGCATATCTTAAAGTTGTTAAGAGAGTAGATTCTAAAAGTTCTCATCATAAGAAAAATAATGAAACTATGTATGGTGATGGATATTTACTAGACTTATTGTGGTGATCATTTCGGAACATAAACAAATATCAAATCATGTTGTACACCTGAAGCTAATAAAATGTTATATGCCAATTATACCTCAATAATTTAGAAAAAGAAATTCTAGTTTTCTTTCTACTCCAAGTGTCATGGAAGAATGAATACAATATACATTATGGTGAAGTTCTTGTCTTTCAGAAACATGCAGTCTAACTTCAAAATTGTTTTAATGGTTTAGCTAAATTTTTCTCACTAAACTCCATTCCCAGAAGTCTCTCCCTCTTAACATTTAAATATGCCAGATTCTCTAAAGAATGCTGAATGTTTTGTAATGGGAAAAATTTATTTTGGGATAGCAATATTCACCCCTAATTCTATCCATTGGGTAAAAAAATGGAGCTTTCTATATTTTTCTTCTTACTTAACTAAGAATCTTTACATATATAATGCGTTCTGGTTTTATCACTGGCAAATTGTATTAATTTACCCAAGCTCCTTACCATCTTGGAGACTCAGACTCCCCATTGGCAAGACAAAAATAATATTACCCTCCTCATAGTGTAGACTAAATGAGATAATGCACCTAAAATATTTATCATAGTACTCCACACAAGTAAATACTATATAAATTCAAGTATCATGTTATTTAAAGTGTTATTATAAATACATTTCTCTAGGGCAAAATTTTTGGGTTGATCTTGGCCTATTTTAAATTAATATATTGACTCTGAGGTCCTCTGGAGACAATGCTTAAACCTGAAAGAATGAGTCTGATGTTGAAATACTCAGGTACTAAGGCAGACTAATAGGGTGGATTTTTTTGTTTTGTTTTGTTTTTGTTCAGGGGGTGAACTTTCCCAAACATCCATCAAATTCCTCTCCATGAAGGAAGGCACCATCGATTCTTATATCTATGGCAGGCCCAATAACAACAGATGATTACATTTTTTTTTAAGAACTTCACAGGTGGAAACTTTATCCACCCTACCTCACCTTTATTCAGTATTCCATTATGTTTTCCTGTCCCTTAGCTCTTCAAGAAGCTCTTCCTTAGGTCTTGGTTTGTATACCTGGACTCATAGAAAGACCTAAATACCTAGAAGTTTCTTCACTAGCTGACCTTTGGTATCATTTACAACTTATACAATGTATATATTTAAGGACAAAATGGAGCTCAAATTTTGGTCTCTCTGGATTTTATGTGCTTTTGGCTGTGGGGCTCATCTGTGGGATAATTAATTTTGGCAAATATTTGCTGGCCTGGTTTTCTGGAAGTAAGAGATTGTCATTAATCTGGTCCTAGGTTCTTATGAATTTCTCTATGCTGCTCATCCAGCTGCTTTGGCTTGCCAGAGACTCCTCAATACTAAAATTTTCATACAAAGCTCTGTGCTCTCCACCCGGCTCAAGCAGCTTAGTTCCCTCAGGAGTGTGCTCAGAATTGAAATCACTGGAAAATTATTGTAGCTCTAATTGATGATAAAGAAATCCTGAGCTGGCCCCAGGGTTTAACAGGATCAGATATTTTATAAAAATGAGATTTTGACAGAACAAATAGCATCTATAGGCTTTAATGTTAATGAAGAAGTACATTCTTCATAGAAGATAAAGATGTTCTAACTTGTCATCATGAGATTTCAGTGTGGTTTTCTTTCTTTTTCTGGCTGTGTAGCTAGATATGGTTATACACTTTACTCTCCTTTCGAGGATTTGGGTTGAGTGTGTGTGTGTGTGTGTGTGTGTGTGTGTGTGTGTGTGTGTATATATATATACACATCTCCTTATCTCCAGAATGAAGTAAACAGTCTTTTTTTTTAGAAAGTGTGATACTTGTGACTTATTGATATTCATGGTTTTTAACCAGTGGTGCTAAATGTCCACAGATTTTAATGCTCTAGTCCAGAGACCAACGAAATTTTCCACTAGTTGATGTGATTGCCCGTCAGAGTGTATTTGGAGTCTATTTATTTTCTCTCCCTGTCTTGTATTGTGGCATATCCTGCCTTATTCACACCCACTTGGATGGCCATAACTTAAAAAAAAACCCTGAAAAAAGTAAGCGTTGGTGAGGATGTGGTGAAATTGGAACCCTCATATATTGCTGGTAGGAATATAAAATGATGCAGCTGCAGGAAAACAGTTTAGCAGTTCCTCAAAAAGTTAATCATAGAATTAATACAGAACCCAGCAATTCCACTCCACTCATAGGTATATACCCAAAAGAACTGAAAATGGATGTTTAAGAAAAAAGCCTATACATGAATGTACATAACAGCACTATTCACAATACCAAAAGGTGGAAACAACCCAACCCAAGTGTCCATCAGCTTATGAGGAGATAAACAAAATGTGGTATATCCATATAACTTAATATTATTCAGCCATTAAAAGGGGTGAAGTACTAATACATGCTACAGTATTGATGAACATTGAATATGTGATGCTAACTGAATTATGCCAGACACAAAAAGTCACATATTGAATGATTCCATTTATATTAAATAACCAGAATAGGTAAATACATAGAGCCAGGAAGCAGATTGGTGGTTGCCAAGGGCTGGGGGGAGGAGGGAAGTAGTAGTGATTGCTTAATGGGTATGGAGTTTTCTTTTGGTGTGATGAAAATGTTTTGGAACTAGATAGAGGTATTGGTCACACACAAAACATTCTAAATGTACTAAATGTCACTTAATTGTACACTTTAAATGGTTAATTGTATGTTACATGAATTTAACCTCAAAAATGTTAAAAATTTTTTTATCTTATTGGTTTATCAAGGAACTCTACTGGCTTCTTTAGTAGGCTGTCACATTCATGTTGCTTTTGTGGGAATGTGTGTTATAGCAGTGAGGTTCACATTTTGCACTCTGAAATGAATTGGGTTTTAGAGGGCAGAAGATACAGAAAAACACCTCTTTGAGGTAAAGGTATATATTTTTAAAAAACAGTATTAGCCAGTTGAGAGCCCCAATGTCCAGTTAAAAGGCTCTTAAAGTCATCTGGGTCAACCTAATCCCTAATTATAACTCTCTTGGGTGCCATAGATCATGGCTATTGAAAATCAATGAGTCTAACTGAAACGCTAACTTTCTTCTGTTTAACTTGTCGCATGTTATGCTTCAGCAACAGTATCCTGTTTGCACATCTCCAGATATGAATTTTATTTCATTTCTTGTTCTCTTGGTATTTTCTGTACATTTTCTTTGGAATGTTCTTCTCCTTGGTCACATAGCACACTTTTACTCTTCTTTTGAGACCTAAGTCAAAGTATCACCTCTTCAAGAAGACTTAGGTAGAATAGCAGAAGGAAAAACTAATATCTTGTACATACTTCTATTAGTCCACTTAGGACAGGTAATTATAATTGCATGCTTGAATTTCTAACTTCCACACTAGACTGTGTTCCTTAAGGACAGGAACCTTATCCACTATGCTCTCTGCTATGTTATTTTCTGCCTGGGAAATTGCAGGGCCTATAAGAGGAATTCATAAATGTATGTTATGCAAAAGACAGTATGATGTTGGTTTTCTTGGAGGCAAGAAAATAATGAAAACACCCTTGGAAATCTAGTAATATCTGAGAGTGATCTCAGCTGCCATAGAATTCTTTTTGAGAATTTTAGCTTCAAGGAATCCTGTCTCAAAGCCTTAATCATCTATCTCCTCCCAAGATATAATGTCTCTGCTGTTTTGTTCCCAGCTTCTCCAGTTCAGAAAGGTTCCTGATTATTTGTGCTGGCAAGAGTATTTCCTGTAGATGCTCTTAATGTAAAATACAGCATTCTGAGATCATGGGATCTACACCGAAGAACTTTTTTACTACTTGTATCTGCTGCCATGGCTCAATTGTTCTGAAGACTTGGACACTTCTTTTGTGACCTGATTTTCTCTAAAAAAGACAACTCCCTCATCCCTAGAGCCCTTGAAGGTCTCTAGAAGCTTTAGCGAGGCAGATGAGTCCGCCAACCCCAGCACTCTGCCAGTTTCCATCCTGTACATGTTTTTAACCCTCAGGGTAGAGTGAATGCCTGGAGATATTCTTTCATAACATTTGTTTGGCAAGAAAAATAGAAAAAAATGATAGCAGCCAAGGGTCACAGTTTCTACATTCTGCAAGAATATCTTTAAGCATATTCTGCTTTTATTTTTGTAAAGTAAAAAAGCTCATTTTTGTAACAATTCCTTGCATTCTTTTTTGTTTTGTTTTGTTCCTGGGATGGGACTATCTCAGCTCTAATTCTAGATTGCTTGTATCATTTGCATTTTTGTTTTACTTGAAAGTGTTATGCTATACTCCCTACCTTTTCTCTTATTATGCATCCCATCCTTCCCATATTTAATTTTCAACTTCTAGAGGAGGCACTCTTAATAAGGGACCACTGGCCCTTAATGGCACACATAGATGGGCTTCTGGAAATACATGAAGCCTCTCAGATTTGTGAGCTGAGCAAACTTATGTATATTCATATATTTTTTGAGGAATCGAATCCATAAATTTCACCAGATTCTCAACATGGTCTGAGCCAAAAATATGTTCAGAACTATCACTGTATACAAACCTAGACAAATCTGCCTTAAGAGACTTCTTCAGAAAATAAAGTGTCTCTGGCCTGAAAAGGAGTTGCTTCTCAAGAGGAGCTTTCTTTTTCTTTGGGGAGCTCTCATGAAATGAGACTAGAACTTTCTGGACTGTAAAAAACTGGTTTTGGAATTACACCCTCACACCTAGAGATTGAGTCTCCTTGTTCAAGCTGCTGGAACTTACAGACTACTAGCTGAGCTGTTAGAAATCACATAAAAAACACCAGTTGTAGCTCCTAAAGGAGAAACAGCAAAGGAACTGTTGCTGGACTTATAAATCTTTTTCAAATATTTGAGGTCCAGTTGTTATTTGTAGGTTGCTGGGGAAAATGTTCCAGCATATTAATATCTGTGAATTTATATGTGTAAACCTGTGTACATTTCTTTATCAATCTGCATTTATTCAGCACTCTAAAATGATTTACACCCTCCCAGTCCCTGAATACCCTGAGGACAGAGTGTTACACATACTCCCAATTATTTATGCATAAAAATATGAGGTTTGGCTATTGGACCCACTGACATAGCTAAACATTTTTGGCCTCCTCACAAGGTAAAGAGTGGAGATGTGGTGGTTTGTGGACTTACATTCCATAGTCTGCATTGGTCTGTGGGGGAAGTAAAAAGTGGGGAGAAAAAGTTTCTTCAACTTCTTAAGCTACACTCTCAGAAACAGTTTCACCCATTGAGGCACAATATCAGAAGTAGGGCACTTTCAGCTTTTGTCAACTTGGAGCTCTAATTTCTGCCCTTAAATCATCCCCTTCCCCAATACTATACGCTATGCATATGTTTGCCTTGGTGAGATGGGGGAGGGTTACATATGAAGTGCTTATATTTCATACTTGGTACATTTCTTGTCTAGGATCATAAAAGCAGGGACCATGATTTAAACTTTACATGCACAATGTTCAGCATATAATAATATCTACTGATTGATTTCAATTTTCATGTTGACTAGTAATTTCTGACCTTTGCTGACTTAAAATGATATCTCTGAGTCCTAGAGATAGGGTGGTTGGACTTTCATTTAAAGGTACAAAACCAAAAGGCAGAGATCACCAAATACAGGCATTCTTTTCTTACTGGTGGTCAACTTGGTTTGGATCTAGTTAGATTGGATATAACTAGTTAGACTGGACAAGACTGGAAGCTTCCAGGACTTACTTTCATTCACACAAGCATGACAGGTGACCCTTCTAATAGGTGTATTAAAATACACGGAAAAGAATCCAGTTTCCAAAATTGTTCCACATGGTAAGACCTGTGTTGTTTAGTTCAAGTCAATTTAGCGATGAGCAAGGAAGTTTTACAGAAGGGCAAGTCAGATGAACTATTGTTTCAACAAACCCTTCTTTTCTGGGAGCTTATTGGCCATCCATTAAAATGTAAGTGCTATGGGGACAGGCATTTGTATTTGTTTTGTTCACTTTAGTGACCTAGTGAGTAGAACAGTGCCTGGCAGAGAGAGTGCACAGTAAAACTTTCCAGGTAGACTCAATTAACAAGAGCTTAGTGAGCAGTAATTATATGCCTAACAAAGTGGTAATTTCTTTGAAGATACGAAGAAAATTTTAAATATGAAGCACTCCTTATCCTCCATAAATTTAGAATCCACCTGAGAAGATTAAATAAGCAGATATAAAAACAATTACAGAGACGCAAAAGGGAGGAGATATGGGGATATATGTATATGTAAAGCTGATTCACTTTGTTATAAAGCAGAAACTAACACACCATTGTAAAGCAATTATACTCCAATAAAGGTGTTTAAAAAAACAACCCCCAAAAAACCAAAACCGAAAAACAATTACATGCTAAAACACCCAGACCAAAAACAGATGTTTGAGTTCTCTTTATGGCTCTGCTACTAATATGCTGGGATACCTTGGACAAGTCACTTTATTTGGGGGCAATATAATTTCCTTATTTGGAAAATTGTGGATTACATAAAATTAGAGATTGAAAATAAGACAGTGCTATATTTACAAATTCAGAGAAACAGGAGACACAGTGGACTTGTAATAGCCAAAGAAAGTGTTAGGCAAAAGATGGACTAGAACTTGGCCCTGAAAGATGAATGTCAGTTAATTTTGTGGATGGAAGGATTAAAAGAATTTCAGGAAGAAATACAGTACATACAAAGGCATAGAATAAAATATGAGTTTGACTTAGTTAGGATGTCTTCAATAGTTGAGAATATATTTTGGAGAAGAGGGAGGGATAAAGTTGCCAAGAGGGAGAAGTTCATGTAGTAGGAGGTGCAAAGTGTCAGAAAAGAGACTTGGACCCAATTCAGGAGATAAGAATCAGTCATGTATAAAGTGTGTTTGTATGTGTACATATAGTGTTTATAACAGTGCCTGGCACACAGTGAACTCCATCTATGTCTAAACAATTACGTGCATGTGTGTGAAATAGAAGGGGAGGTGGAATGTAGTAAATAAAAATTGAGTGAAAAGATTAGTCTGACGAGTGTAGTAATAATAGTGTTCAAGGTGGATTAGAAGAGAGATCAGCTAGATGGGTATTTCACTATTTGAGCATATAGTCATGGAACTATAATCATAGATCCCAGTTGAAAATATTCTTAGATATCGAGTACTTTAACCTCACACTTAAGGTAGAAATCCTTTCTGCATTCTCCCAATCTCTGACAGTTTGCAGTGACAGAGTTTACTGTTTTGCAAGGCAGCCCATTCCATTTATGGGTATTTTGTATCCTTAGAGCTTTCTGATCCTAAGCCTAAATTTGCCTCCTCATGACTTCTACTCATTATCTTGGTTCTCCCCTTGGTACTGCACTGTATATGTCTAATTTTGTGTCCACATCATATTCTGGCTAAATTTTCTCTTTTTCAGGAAAAAAACATTTCCAGTTTATTCAAACATCCCTCCTTGGCATGATTTTAGAAACTTCACCATCTGGACTATCTTATTCTGAAATGTCTTTAGACTGATAGACTTCCCATTAGAATGTGGGTGCCCAGAAATGAACACAGCCTACAAGATGTGGTCTGACTAGTGCTGAGTCCCTCCTTTGAACTGGGCATTCTCTTTGTATTGCTCTCTTCTAATACTGCATTTGCTTTCTAAGAAGCTACATCACACTATTGACTCATTTCAACTTCTGATTGCCTAAAAGCCACAACTATGTAATGGCTTGTTGACCTGGTGAACTTCCTCTTTACTATTTTGGCCTTTCAAACCTGTTGATATCTTGTGAGTAGAAAATCCAGGGGACTAGGCAGGTTGAAAAACTTCTTTCTTAAAAATGTCTAGGTTTGTTGTTATTTTGGGGGAGAAGGGAGTGTTGAGGTATAGTTACAACTCAGTAATTCAAGAGTAGTTGGAAGATCTATCTACTGAATCAGTGAAAAGTCTGAATCACTTTCTAATGTGAAAAAAATGATGTTTGAAATAACAATAGTAATTGGAATAAAGGCTTTGAAATTTTCAAGGAAAGGATGTGTTAGTCATCTTTGAATAACAGGCATGACTAGTAATTAACAGTACCCTACCTTACACATATTTCATGTTTAGAATCCTTTAAAATAGTCCCTGTAATGGTCAATGTTGGACATTAATTTGATGAGCCAACATTTTTCCCCTATACAGCAGAGAGAAAAATACAAGTAATAGCTAACTCTTTTATAGCAACTACTATATGTGAGGCTGTCTTCTAAGCACTTTACATGTTCATTTGAACTTCTCAATGATTCCATAATGTGAGCACTATTGTTATAATCACTTCCTCATCTCTATTTTACAGCTGAGGAAACTGAGGTATTGAGAATTTAACTAAATTCTGCAAAGCCAGTAATTTCAAATATGGAATTTGAATCCAGATAGTCTGGCTCCAGAGTTGGTGCTCATAGTATTTCTCATATACAATCACTCATTTCAATCAGAATAGCATAATCCAAATACTGATTTACAGTATCTAGAAAATGTCCCCAACTTGCTTGGGCTAAGAAGACCAAACTTAAGTAAGTTAAGTTTCTATACTCCAGACTAATATATCTTCTCTCCTGCAAGTGGTGGTGGTGGTTGTGGGGGAGGAAGTTTTTCAATTGATTCCAGTCCCTTTGTGCATGTAGTATATTTGATTAAACATTTTAAAATCTCACAGATGAATCCACATGACATAAAGACGTTTGAAAAGATTTAAAGTTATATGAATTGGCAAAACATTGGCTGCCCTCCACCTGAAAAGGTGGATGGATGGATAAATATCTTAAGGATCCAGTTTATGAATTGCTGAGAGCATGACTGAAATAGTGGAAAGAGAGGTCAAATAGAAATATTGGATTCTACTTTTGCCTCTGTTACTAATTAGCTCTCTGGCCTTGGATAAGTCACTTAACCTTTCTGAGTCTCAGTTTCCCCCTCTTTAAAATAAGAGGATTAGATGATCTTTCAGGACTCTTCCAATCCTAACATTCCATGTTTTAAAAGATTAAAGGAAACCAATGGTAGAGAAGTAGAAAAAATGTTTAAAGAACCGCCATGAATGGAGAAATAAAACCTAGCCTTGGCCTCACCAGTTTTAATCATCCTGGGTTGTAACTGGAGCTGAAAAACAAAGGAGATCAATGACCCTCATCCTCCACAATGTGGCTCAGAACTGGGTTTGCTCACATTAAAAGAAAGGAAAGGGAAGGGAAGGAAAAAACAAATATTTCAACCTAATAAAGCTAATTTCATGTGAATTGGCATCAGTGCAAAACAAATTAGATGAGTAGTTTACAGTATATCTCCCATAATAATCTGGCTTGTCTTGAAACGTTGAGCTTTTTAAACAAATTTTACTGCCTAGTCTACGGCTTTGTGGTTTCATCGTGCTCAAGGAAAAATGCTGACAACTTGTTTTCTGTTTCCACTGGCAGCATTACTGTTTTTAAATTGAAATGATAAATGGTTGGGTATGGTGCAATGGTAGAACTCTGAATTCTATACTGATATTCTATATTTCTCTTTAATGAATACATTTTAATTCCCTGGTAGGTTTCAACTGTGTTAGACAAAATGGCCATCATGTGATAATTGTAATCAGTGAACAATTATATGTATTTTGGTCCTAATACTTGAGGTTACATCCTAATTTAGGCTTTTTTTTTCATTATATGGGAGTACTTTCAAGAAGACCAGGGAACTCTGAAGAGAAAATTCCTTTTTGTTTTTTCTACTTGGGGAAACACAGGTGTGCAGAATATTTTTGTAAATTTTTTTGTCTGTGACTTTCAAAACATTTGAGAACAGTTGATTTGTATTTTCTCCACACATATTGCCAAAGACAGTGCTAGAGACCTTGGAAAGATACATTTTGATCTGAAGCAAGATTTTTTTTTGTTTTTGTTTTTTTGCCATGTGCTTATGAAATTGAGCACCTGATAATCAAAACCAACTCACCAAATTTGAGCTTAGTTCTTTGATGCCTTATTTGAGTCTTTGGGGGAAAGCTTAAACCTTTACATCTTCATCTGTCAAATGAGCTGATCCAAGCCCCAAACAACATTATGCTCAATGGTTTTTAACCACTGTGGAAGATGGAGCAAAGGCAGCTATCTGTGTTAAGTAGTGTTGTTTATATTGACAAAATTATTCATGGGTGAAGCATATTCTTGTTGGGTCCTCTGCTTGGTGTCCATCTAAGTCTTACTCCTATCTTCAGCATAATCCCAGCATTTCCTGTGTACCCAGTGCTTTCACGAATTCCAGAATCCTTTCTATTTTCTGTCTCTGTCTCCTTCCACCTTTATGAAAATGTATACATTAATTGCCTCATAATTATAGGCTTTTGTATTCCATGTCACTTGAGCAAGTCACTTAGTTTCTGGGCCTCAGTTTTCCCATAAGTAAAATAAAGGGGTTGAAATAGATGACCTTGAAGGTCCCTGTTCAGCTCTAGAATCGTATGAGTTAATACCTGTGTTAATGTGGTATCTAGTAAATGTACTTTACTTCCTGATAGAAGAGTTTGGTAGAATCATAAAGGCCAGATTGTGGCAACTCCCTGGGAATATTATGATTTAACGTAGTTAAAATTATTTTAGAACACCAATGATAGGCATTTCAGGGAATTCCTCATGGTTTTTGATTTCCTTAAAATCACATTCCATAAATGGCTACCTATTTTGTTTATAGTCAACTCCTTTTGTTGGTTTTCAGGTAGCAAATATCCAGTCATTTCATAACCAGAAGAAAAGATTTATATGTATTCTTTTGGACTTAACTCCTTATTTAGTTGAGTTCAGATCCTCTTAGGGAAATAAATAATATTTCTGAAGTTTCTTTAGCAAACTGTCCTTTACTGTTGGTATCATCCCAGCCACACTTTCCCAGATAGTTCATTATGATCAACTCTTCCAAAATATTGTCTCACTCTGAAAAGCATCACTTCTCACAAATGCTACTCGTGAATCAGATGTCTTTTTTAAGTTAAAAAAAAAAAACTCCTCTTGAAAACAGCTCATCTAGTGATATTATCAACAAGATTCCTAATAAGCTTTGGTGCATTTTAAATTTCTACGACAAAAAAGTAGTTCAATTTTGCCCAGGTTAAGGAAATAGACAAACCATGGTGGAATTTTTTTTCTTTTGGCTTCTTTTTCTTTTAAAACAAAGAACAAAATGACAAATCCAAAATCTGAGACATCTGGATGTTTCCCATCATGTGGCTTAAGCATCTGCATTTTTTCACTTCTCATCCAGATGTTTTGGTCTTATGTAAACCTAGCTAAAGTGAAGGAGAATATCAAGCAATCATCTGGGGACTTTGATTAACATGGACAGCAAATCTGAATAATCCATGTTCTGAGAGTCCTGTTTTTTGTCTAGCTCAGAACACATTACTAATGAGGTCAAAGTTACCATAGGTTTGTTCCTTGTATGGGCCAGTTAGCTCTGATTTTTTCCATGACCACAGAATGCACCTCTAGCCTCAGCCAGCTGTCTGGAAAATGAGTGTCCTTGGTCCTACAGGTAGTCATGCAAGAAACTGAATAGCTGATCTCTACCAATTGGAAAGTAAAATAAAAATGCGTTTCCTATGGATGGTGGGTCAGTGGTGCCATTTTTGTATGAAAATAATTATAATTATTATAATATTAACTCTTATATAGTGACTATTTTGTGTCAAACACTGTTCTTAGCACTTTATGTGCTAAGAACATTAAATCACAATGTTCACAACAACCCTGTGTGTATTATTATTATTCTCATTTTACAGGTGAGGAAATAGGGTCACAGAAAGTTAAGTAATTTGCCCAAGATGAAAATGGATGACATTCTCATTTTTCTGTTCATTTTCCCACATTCCCTCTGTCAAGAAGGTCAGGTTACAATGTACTGACTGTCTAGAAAATATGTCAAAAGAGGAGAGAAACTTGGATATTTTTGCATAGTGAATTAATTGGTGGACCTGCTACTGTGGCACGCCAGTTGCCCAGTAAAGGAGGTTAATCTAATTCCTATTCTTCCACCCAATATGATAATTATCGGCATAAAAGTACCCTTTGCAAAAAAGAAAAACAATGTTTTTGTTGGCAATAAGTCAGTATATAAAGTATATATTTAAGAAACAGGACTATGTGGTTAGGAGCAATGAACTACATTGGGTGGCCTCATAGAACTAAATTGTCTGAATGTTCTGAGGAAGAATGATTTCTTTGACTGGAAAAATGCTTAAGAAACTTTGATCTCCAACCACAAATTGACTTAGAATCCTAAAATTCTAGACCTAGACAGGATGTAAAGAGATAATCTGTTTTTCTTTTTTTTTAATTGTAAACAATAAATTACTTGTTGAAAGAAGCAAAAGAAAAAAAATTCCTCTTATATTTTTAAGGACTCCAGGAATTAAAAGTTCACAGATGCTCTCAAATTTATTTGTCCATTTATCAAGAAATGTGATGTGAGCGTCTACTCTGTGACCAGCACTGTTACGTGTGCTCGGATTATAACAAGGAATAAGACATGACCATTGATCTTCAGAAACTCTTCATCTAGTCTGGTGTATTCTGCTTTAGAAAGTAAAGGCTCTCCTTCCTATAACTTTCCTGCCTATTTTAAATTAATTAATTAATTAATTATTGACTGCATTGGGTCTTTGTTGCTGTGCACCGGCTTTCTCTAGTTGCGGCGAGCAGGGGTGACTCTTCATTGCAGTTTGCGGTCTTCTCATCGCGGTGGCTTCTCCTGTTGCAGAGCACGGGCTGTAGGTGCATGGGCTTCAGTAGTTGTGGCACACAGGCTCAGTAGTTGTGGCTCACAGGCTCTAGAGCGCAGGCTCAATAGTTGTGGTGCACGGGCTTAGTTGCTCTGTGGCATGCGGGATCTTCCCGGACCAGGGCTCGAACCTGTGTCCCCTGCATTGGCAGGTGGATTTTTAACCACTGTGCCACCAAAGAAGTCCCTTTCCTGCCTATTTTTAGTTTAATCTTCTAGCATTATGGAAAAGAATTGCTCAGCATCTTACTAATGGAGACTATGTTCATTAAGCTACATTTCCTTTTCCTTCTGGGCAATGCTAGACTACATTTCCTACCCCCTAAACTCTCTCCCCCTTTCCGCCCTCTTGGCATATGAGTGTTTTTTATGGGCCATTTGGTACCAGCTTCCATGTCCTCTTTCTTTACCAATCTACTGGCTAAATGGTGAGGATTCCTTGGACCTAGAGGATATCAGAGAAACAAAATGGAAAAACCCTATCTCTGACTGTGGAGCAGAGCCTCTCCTCATAACCCCATCTAATCCTCATTGGACTGATTTGAGAAAACAATACATGCAGGATTGGGGTTATTGACCTTAACAACAGTTATCTATTCTTACTAATACGATGTCCCTTATAAAATTTCTTCATACTTTAAAAGATGGTAATCACTCTGCCTTCAATTTTGGTGGAAATTTGGTTCCTTGTGTTCAATACTTATATGGTTATTAATTCTTTATTGTTCATCAACAGTCCACTCTCTGCACCCCCTCCCACCACTCCAACACACTTCAACATGTCCCATTTTTCTCTTTGTGAACATTGTCCACTTTCTCTGTTTTTCTTCTTTCCTATTACCTTTTTAATTTAAGTGTAGTTGGTTTACAATATTGTGTTAGTTTCAGGTGTACAGCATAGTGACTCAGTTATATATATATATATATATATATATATATATCCTTTTTCATATTCTTTTCCAATATGATTTATCATGGGATATAGTTCCCTGTGCTATACAGTAGATCCCTCTTGTTTATCTATTTTATATATGGTACCATGCATCTGTCAGTCCCGTACTCCCAATTTACTCTCCCCCCCCAACTTCCCATTTGGTGACCATAAGTTTGTTTTGTATTTCTGTGAATCTGTTTTGTAAATAAGTTCATTTGTACTATTTTTTAGATTCCACATATAAGTGATATCATATGATATTTGTCTTTGCCTGACTTTGCTTAGTATGTAATCTCTAGGTCCATCCATGTTGCTGCAAAAGGCATTAGTTCATTCTTTTTTATGGCTGAGTAATATTCCATTGCGTGTATGTATGTGTGTGTGTGTGTGTGTGTGTGTGTGTGTATGTATGTATGTATGTATGTATACCACAGTTTCTTTATCCATTCATCTGTCGATGGGCATTTAGGTTGCTTCCATGTCTTGCCTGTTGTAAATAGTGCCACTGTGAACATTGGCATGCATGTATCTTTTCTGATTAGTGCTTTCGACCTTTCTGGATATATGCCCAGAAATGGGATTGCTGGATCATGTGGTAATTCTTAGTTTTTTAAGGAACCTCCATACTGTTTTCCATAGTGGCTACGCCAATTTACATTCCCACCAACAGTGTAAGAGGGTCCCTTTTCTCCACATCCTCTCCAGCATTTATTATTTGTAGACATTTTGATGACAGCCATTCTGACCCACGTGAGGTGATACCTCATTGTAGTTTTGATTTACATTTCTCTAATAATTAGCAATGTTGAGCATCTTTTCATGTGCCTGTTGGCCATCTGTATGTCTTCTTCGGAGAAATGTCTATTTAGGTCTTCTGCCCATTTTTTGACTGGGTTGTTTGGTTTTTTGTTGAGTTGTACGAGCAGTTTGTATATTTTGGAAATTAAGCCCTGGTCAGTTGCAATGTTTGCAAATATTTTCTCCTAGTCTGTAGGTTGTCTTTTTGTTTATGGTTTCCTTTGTTGTGCAAAAGCTTATAAGTTTGACTGGGTCCCATTTGTTTATTTTTGCTTTTATTTCTACTGCCTTGGTAGACTGACCTAAGGAAACATTGGTACAATTTATGTCAGAGAATGTTTTGCCTATGTTCTCTTCTAGGAATTTTATGGTTTCATGCCTTATGTTTAAGTCTTTAAGCCATTTTTAGTTTATTTCTGGGCTCTTATTCTGTTCTATTCTGATCTATGTGTCTGTTTTTCTGTTTTTGTGCCAGTACCACACTGTTTTGATTACTATAGCTTTGTAGTATTGTCTGAAGTCTGGAAAGGTTATGCCTCCAGATTTACTCATTTTCCTCAGGATTGCTTTGGCAATTCTGGGTCTTTTGCAGTTCCATATAAAGATTAGGATTATTCTAGCTCTGTAAAAATATGTCATGGGTAATTTGATAGGGATTGCATTAAATCTGTAGACTGCTTTGGGTAGTATGGCCATTTTAACTATATTAATTCTTCCAATACAAGAGCATGGCATACATTTTCATTTCCTTGAATCATCTTCAATTTCTTTTATCAGTGTTTTATAGTTCTCAGCCTATAAGTCTTTCATCTCCTTGGTTAGGTTTATTCCTAGGTATTTTATTTTTTTGATGTGATTTTAAATGGGATTGTTTTTACTTTCTCCTTATATTTCACTGTTAGCGTAAAGAAGTGCAACAGATTTCTGTATATTAATCTTGTATCCTGCTACCTTGCTGAATTCATTTATCAGTTCTAATAGTTTTTGTGTGGAGTCTTTAGGGTTTTCTATATAGAGTATCATGTCATCAGCATATAATGACAATTTTACTCTTCCCTTCCTGTTTGGAGACCTTTTATTTCTTTTTCTTGTTTGATTGCTGTGGCTGGAACTTCCAATACTATGTTGAATAGAACTGGTGAGAGTGTGCATCCTGGTCTTATTCCAGAATTTAATGAGAAGGCTTTCAGCTTTTCACCATTTAGTATTATGTTGGCTGTGTGTTTGTCATAAATGGCTTTTATTATGTTGAGATATGTTCCCTCTATACCAACTTTGGCAAGAATTTTTATTATGAACTGATATTGAAGTTTATCAAATGCTTTTGCTGAATTTATGTGTTTTTTTTCTTTTATTGATGTGTAATATCGCATTGATTTGCATATGTTGAACCATTCTTGTGACCCTGGAATGGATCCAACTTGATCGTGGTGTATGATACTTTTTATGTGTTGTTGAGTTTGGTTTGCTAATATTTTGTTGGGGATTTTGTATCTATATTCATCAAAGATATTGTTGCTTTTTCTGTTTTAAAACTCATGGCAAACACTCCCAATCTCTGCCTCCTAGAGTTTCCTCTGATTGAATAACTTCAGTGTCTTTAAGATCATAATTCTTTACTCCAAAGTGAAGTGAAGAATTTGAAGAGAATCAGATGAGATATAAATGATCAAATTCCATCAATTCCTTGTTTAAGATTTTGTGATTATACTCAGTGGAGTAAATGTAATTTTGTTTCTAAATCAGATTTGCTGAAGCACTTTGCCTTTCCTGACAAATATTCTCCTGCAAACACTTCAGGTTTGATCCAGTAGCAAATATACCTATTGTTATGTTGTCTCTATCCTTGTCTTTACAGTGTGAGGGTGCTCAGTTAAGAAGGTAAGTTAAATATTCTAAAATAATTCCTTTGATACAACTAAATTTTCTGAACTTTGGAGTCTTTATTGACTGTGTTTTCTCTTCATTTCCATTTTTCACATCCCACATCCTGCCTATTCCTCTTCATCCTCAAATTTGCCTTTTTTTTGAGAATATCCAGGCCATCACCCTCCATCTCTTATCACCTCACGTGTGGACTATGACAACAGCCCCCCGACTGGCCTCCCTGACACAATTGTTTCCCTCCATCTAATTCTCCGTACCAGGTGCATGTTGCAGAGATTCTCCTAGCCTTATTTTTTATTATGCGCTCACATAGATTTCTGCCCTTGCTAGCCAAATTTGCTCATCACCTAATAGGACTTACTTATTTCCCCCTCAGTCTTTACATGTGCTATTCTCCACATTTGGGAAATTGCCTTTTTTTCACTACTTGTTCCCTCTGTTCCAAACTTAACTCTTGCCCAATTCAGGACTGAATCACCCCACCTCACTTATCAGCTCTGTGTGTACGATATTAATTTTTCTACACTGGACCGTGTTCTGCAAATACCCCTTTCTTCTTGCATTTGATGTGTAAAATACTTGAGAACAGGGACTTCAATTTTTTAAAAATATTTCTATCATACTTTTTGTAGTGGAGAGTACACAGTGGGCATCTAATAGTCACGATTGACTTTAGTAATATCTGGAGAAATTTGTTTGATTAACTAGCAGTGAGCATTTGGGAAGACAAGCTTTGATGGGTGTAGGTGATTTTACAAGTTCTGATTTCACAGCAATTAGAGTGCTGAATAATCTTCTTAAATTGCCTATGGCTGATTTTAGTTCTAAAAAGGACAAATTTGATATGAAAGAGTTTGAAGTGAATTATTGTTTATCAAACAGCCCCATATATTCATCAGAGTGCCTTGATGTTCAACACTGTGACCTCCTATCAAACATCTTAGAACAAAAATGCATGAGTCATAGAGAAATTTGAGCCAGACAATTTTCTACATTAAATTATCTCCCAGAAAAGAGCAACAACAATTGCAAGTGTTCAAACTTAGCTGGACACTATGGAACTATTTTCTGTCTTAACTTCACTCTGGTTTTATCAGATCACTACCTCACCTTGGAAAATGAATACAAGGAGCATAAAGATTTATATGTGCAATTTTCAGGATATTTCCCTTGGTCATTATTTAATCTTCTAGAAAACACTTGGTGAAAACCAGCTAATTTATTTAAAAATAAAATGCCAAAGGGCAGTAAATGCTTGAAACCAGTGGTTCTATATACTTGTAAGCCCTTCAACCACCAAGTGCATCAGAGAGTCTCCTTCTTTTACTTGCCATGATTTCCTTCTTTCTCACACCAGCCATTTTCCAACTTGTTACAGAGGTAATACATAGGATACTACTCATTTCCATGTTCTCTTGAAAATCTTGTATAAATTTCTATAAATTTCCTTCATAACTGAACTGTTTCTCCTCTCACTGAAGCCTATTTCCTACTTTTAAACAGCCACAGATCTTCAACAAAATATCAACTTTTCACATGATGAAAA
The DNA here is from genome assembly GCF_963455315.2 of Globicephala melas. Lineage (NCBI taxonomy): Eukaryota > Metazoa > Chordata > Mammalia > Artiodactyla > Delphinidae > Globicephala > Globicephala melas. The sequence continues at coordinate 38,226,844 of NC_083335.1, forward strand.
GTTGGGTTTGTCTTATCAGAAGCCCTCAAGTGCCATTTTACCCATTTTTAAATGAGAGTGATTGAAAGCAGAACATATTTGGATCTAATTCAATTAAGACTTAGAGGGGATGAGAAGAGATACCTTCTTACGTCTTTTCAAGAACCATCCAGCTACCTTTCAGAGTCTCCAGTTAGATTGGAGCACATAGATTGCCAAACCTGCTGGATTTCACACTTTGTCAAATTAAAACCATGTATGTGTTGTCCATCTCTCTGAGCGTTGTTTATTTTTAATGCAGTTTTCATTTCCTATGTATCTATTGCTTTTGTGCATTTCTCACTTGTCTCATAATTTCTGACATTTTCAGAATTTTTCACCTTAAAATAGCCTCAATTTTAAAAAGTAAGCATACTGTTGGTGGATGAGCTATATAAAGTTGTTATGAATGTATGGGAACTAGTTACATCAGTATTTTTCTAAATTTCCAAAATCCATTTCAGTGAAAAACTGAGAAGAAAAATTTTTCCCACTGTGAAAGCAACTGGAAGAATGCATCATGTTCTAGACTAAATACTTATTATGTCCATATGGGCTATATCTTTTTAAAAAATCTCAGATGAAAATTGAATTTTGAATTGCCATCTAGAAATAAATTTTTATAGATAGTGTACACATTGGTTCCTGAAAATGGTAGAAAAGGTTTCTTGTCAAGTTCCCCAACACAAGTGTGAATGCTCTGTTTTTGACTACCTACTAGTAGTGAAAGGACACATTGTGGCCAGCCAACTCAAATTGCTACCCACGTTTAATCATTGTAAATAAAGGAAGCAGAGAGACCCATGTTATATTTTCAGAACTGGCATGCTCAATACAGAACTATTAGTTTAAAAATACCACTGAACATTCTATTTGAATTAATCTAGACTTCTGTGAAAAACAAACTAATAAAAAGTACAATTGGTCACTTAAACATGTACTACTCATTTCATGCAGGTTATTAACTTAGTAATTACACATATCACTAAAGAACAATGAGAGTAAATACAACTTTGTAACACTTGGAAAACAGTTCAGAATCGATAAATTTCCATTTTGAAATACCTAAAGTTTCTACAGAAGCAAAAATCACTTTTCTCAGTGGAAAAAAATACATCTATGAAACACCTATGCGTTGGACAGTACTTTTTAAAGGAGCAACTAATTGTCCCACTGTGAAATGAACATGTATCACTGCTAAGGTTTCACATACTGTTGGTGCATAATGCATTTTCTGAGCAGCTGGATATAGAAAAGCAGCAGAAAAACAAGTACTTTGAACAAAACCCATGGATTATAGGGAATCAGTCATGTAAAGAGGTTGAAAGAAATAATCAAAACATGTTACCTAATGTTCTCTTACACATTTGAGTTTCACAATTACAAGGACTGGGAAAATTCTTACACACTGTGTACATTTGTACTTGTTTATATTTGCCCCAAAACATGACTTAAGAACCATATACAAAATGCCAGAATGAAACTCAATTAACAATTGACCCCCCACAGGAATCTTTGTGGAGAGCACACCAAAATTAATCAGAAAGAACATAAAGTAGTAATTCACAATAAATATTAGAATAGGGGCACATTCCTTTCAGCAAATTCATAATATGTTAGATATTCACAGGAATTTTCTGATATGGTACAGTCACAGTCACAATGTGAGGGTAGAGAAGTTTAGTCTATAAAATATACATATTGAAGCATCAGGAATAGAGATACTTCTGAAGGAGCCTTGCACACATGGCCAAGCAGATATTGTGTATGTACAGAATAGTCTGTTTCACAACTAAATTTCAGATGAGAATCACTGCAATTGCTGCTCTAACACTGGTAAACTTGAATCATTTAGTACTTCATCTGTGAATATTGTTTCATTTCTTTTCTACTGCTGACTCTTGCAGTCAATATTTATTTAAATTCAAACTCCAACGATGTTGAAATAAAAGTAGGAAGATGTGAGCATCTTCATATAAAGCTTATAGCAGGTCAAGAGATCATTTGGAAAAAATCCAAATCTGAATTTTTTAGCAAGCAATAAAATGCATAACTTAAAATGTGTTTTCAAATGTGTAAAACTTTGTTAATAGGCTAAAATGCCATAAGATTTGTTTAACACCATCCTAAAAGAACAGCCTATTCATTTGCTTAAGAAATGTACATTGTTTATCTACCTACCAGTTTGCCTACAGAAGATGTGCTTCCCTAATAAAACTAAAAACTCTCATTATGAGTGTTGATTTAGTACACAGAAGTTGTCCATTATGTTGAAGAAGTTCTAAACGTTTCAATCAGATTTTTTCTTAACTGATCTTCCTCTACAAACAATCTTCCACTTGGGATGCCTCAACACTTCTTTCTTGATAATTCCTGATTTTTGGTTACTCTATAGAAGTTCTCTTTTCCCCTTAAAACTTAGTTCAGAAATTTCAAATTCAGTTAAAGTCTTTAAATTTCCTGCTTTCAAATAACATGTAAATACTGAAATATTCATAAATATTAACTTACCTACCAAACTTGCAGTCTAAGTGGTATCATAAAACCTACTCTATAGAATAGAATTTAATATTGTTTTCTTTTAAGGAAGAAATCAAAACTGTACATTGGAACAACGTACTATACTACAAAAGCAGGTCCTTCTATCCCCCCACTACTCTGGAAATGTAAACAAAAAAAATTAGATACAAAAGTGATTTCTGTGCCTTTTTCTTTGAACACCTTTTCAGCACCTCAATGTTATTAGGTGTACTTTTTGCTTGGTATAGCAGAAATTTTTATGCTCACATAGCTGTTCAGAAGACTTCAGATTTTCCGCTACCAAATATCACTGGTGAAGCTAAGCTCTTTGGATGATAAAGGTAGCAGGGAACTGTTCCTATGAAATTCCTGGGTATCTTTCAGGGCATTATTAAGGGGTAGCTGTCCATTGAGTAGTGTCAGAGGCAGGTTACAATAGGTGTGGTGGTTGCCTAAGGAAGGTACTGGCAAGGTGGTGGTTGGCATCTCGTGTTTATAACCTCTGCAACAGTGCCTCATTTGCATTGAATCTGAATGGTGGAAATCTGGGAGGTCAGCTTGAGATGACACCAGAGAGGCCGAGGTACTGGTCATGGCAATAGATGGTATAGGCTGGAGTTCTCCAAAAAGTCCTTGTTCTGCGGAGTCCAGAACATGACACCGAGAAAGCATTTCTTTTTTCCTGATGGGCATTTCATATACTAAGTGCTTCCAAAACTTAGAATTTAATTTGCTGCTCTTGGGTCCCTTCCACTTGATCAAGGACAGAAGTTTGATGCTGCGCTTTAGTGATTCCACTTCCTGGCAATTCACCTTCCCCTTTAATTCTGTACATTCAATCAAAATCACTTTGATTTCTCCACTGACTAGCATGTTATGGAGTCTGCTTTCCAATTCGAAAACACTCCATCCTCGTCTGAGAATATAGTCTGGAGTTAGCACAATAATAAGTCTTCTGCTTTGCTCAACACATCTTGTGAGATCTTCAATGTAGGCTACAAATCACAGAAAGAGAGAAAAAGTAAAACAAAGACATTTCCAGTCTTTAAAGCATTAGGTTTGCACCCTAGTATAGCAAAGATCCAGTCTTTCACTAAGGTACATCACATTTTCTTTTCTTGTATTGCACACTCAGAAGGCTTGTTGCCTTAAAAATAAAAATGAAAAAAAAATCTTCTAATACTTTTCTTTCCCCTCATCATTACTTACAGTGTTCTGTTAGCTATATAAACTCTGACTTCTTAAGAGCTTAGGTGTAGTTCAGTTATTTTTATTTACTAATCATTTAATTCAAGGCAGGCTTCAAGGCTAGTACTCTTAAGTGAACAAGCAATCAGCGGGTTGATGAAAAGAGAAATGGAACCTTTTAATGAAGGTCACTGTATTTACGGGTTTGGTTTGCTTTTCCCCCAGTTTCCAACTACTAAACAAGTAGGGGGTCTATGTATATATAATATATATATATATTATATATATATAAAAATATATAAATGCTTCAAAGATAATGTGCTAGAGATGGTGGAAAATCTCTTCTACAATCCTAGCTTGTTTCTCAGAATACCTTCTGTTCTTTGCAACCTTACATTCTCCATTTTGCCCTTCAAACCCGGAGGTAGGGAAGTGGTGTGTGTGTGTGTGTGTGTGTGTGTGTGTGTGTGTGTGCCCATGAGTTTAATCTGAACCAGCTGCTCTTTGTTCAGAGGAGGAGTGAGGGGTGGAGTCAGAGGTGGGGGGTGGTGTGGAAAGAACAGTAAAGGGGGAGGAGTCTATCAACTGAGAAGTCTTTGCTCTACTTTGTGGAACAATTCTGAAAGTGAGGTGAACAAGTTATGTCCTTTTCCTAGTAGAAAAACACTCAACAAACTCTAGATTTGTTTATCCCATGGAATAATCCTTTTGCAACCGTGCTTCCCAAAGTCTTATCCGCCAAAAAGGGAAACACACACATGTGTTAACAAATGGAGACTTGGACACAGGTGCTGCAACAGAGAGCTGTCTTTACTAAGCAGAGCACAAGGCCTTGTCTAATGTACAGTGCCCTCTAGCAGAAGCAGTGCTTACAGAAGCATAGCAACATTTGTCACTGCAAATCTGCCCAAGGTTACAGACTGCTTTCAAGGAGTCACGTCCAGTACACAGTGAGGGGCCACCAAACAGCCCAGTACAAGCCATTTGAAAAGAGAAACTTATTTTACAGATGCATATTTTACAGATGATCTCTCTTTTCCAGGGTTTTATTTCTACCATTTGGCAGCAAGAACACTTTCACAAGTGAAAAAGAGCAAATTTTCTATACACCCTACAGATAAACAAAAAACTTTTTGAGAGATACACAGAGAATTGCCCATTTAACAATTTGTTGTTACTGCTGTTTTGGTTTTTACTTAATACATTTCAGGACTTTCTCATGCAGTAGTTACAGAGACTGTATCTGAGGGAATAAGGCAACTTCTAAGTGGGGAGGGAACCCATTAAGAATTTTATGCATTTTCTTTTAGAGATCACGTTTTCAAGGAAAAAAAATCAGCATTGAAATCTGCAAAAAATAAAAATGAAAACAAAAAACCAAACAAAAATACCACACAAGTAGCAATGGGGAAGTTATCACTCTGTAATTGTCATTTAGAGAACTGGTGAAACAGAATGGAAGGAAAGGTAGAAAGTTTCAATAGAGTGGAAAAATATTATCCCAATGTATCAACAGCTCTGACTCTTCATTTTCTTCCTTTCTTTCTGCTCCCAAAAAGAAAGAAGTTATGTGGGAAGCTTCATCATTAGAAGTTGGATCTGTAAGATACAGTAAAATAAACTATCATGCATCTTTCCCATTATTCTTTTCACCTTTCCTCCAAACAAAATGAAACAAAACCAAACCCCAAACTTATACATGGTATAAGTGCAGGAGTCCATGAAAACACAGTTTTACCAGGTTATGTATGAGTTAATTGTTATTTTTACAGAAGAATTCCTTACCAAATGATTTACTGAGGAATTATTCCAAGTAGCATTCATCCCTCATTAATTGTAGCTTTACATTTAATTTTTAAAAATTGATCTGTACAAACCTTGGCAGGAGCACATTTGTCACAGAAACTATACCTCTATGAACAATGCTGTTTCTATGTGTTGGGATGTAATTTATTTTTAAAATATACTTTTAAAAACAAAAGGTATAGCTATACATATCTCTATCCATTTCAAGAAAATTACAACTCAAGTGTTCAGTCATAAGAGAAACTATATACATACACACTAATGAATTTGACTGGGAAGTCATAGGCTTTGGCTTTATTATCCTCTTTCTTGATTGGGGAAGGGAACAGGGTACAACATTTTTCCGCATTAATATTGTTCTCCCCCTTCACCATTCTATTACACTTTGCCATTTTACAGCTAAGCAGAATGCAAAATTTAGGGTTTGGGGGGCTTCTTAGAGATTCATTAAACAGAATTTTCACTTGCCCCCAGAAAGAATGCCTGTCAGGACAGATCCCACTACACTCAGCTGCACAGGGTGTGGGTGTTGAAGGGAACCTTGGAGAGAGGGAGTGGTCCCTGTCTCCTGCATACTACACTGGCTGTGCTTATCCTGGCAAAGCCTAGTGGAGAGTTGAGGCAACCATCCAGATAATTCCGGCTGAAAACCTGCTCTGGAAGAAAAAAAGGTCTGAATTATCCTGGTTTGCCCTATATATACATTAATCATATGCACTGGAGTCAGTCAGTCAGTACATCTAAATTTTCCCTGGGTAGACACAGCCCAAGTGTCCCAAAGAAAACATGAGCCATTTTCTTGGGCCCTGAATTTCGTGTTCCATTTCACTTGGTGAAAAACCAAGTGGAAGTTTTCAGATGTGAAGCCCACATTTCACTTCTTGGGATGGTGATCAGTGGCTGGGCAGCAACCTCAATGTTTGAAAGCAGCTGGGGAGGTGCCGCTAAGAGCTGCCTGGCTCTCAGGAAAAGAAGGAGAGACTGTGCCCTAGCTTCCATATTCTGGCTTGTTCTCTCTGTTTTTCTATGTTTTTTTTTCTTATTCTCACCCCCTTTGCTCCTCTTTCTTTCTCCATTTCTTTTTTTTTCTTTTCCTGTGCTGTTTCTCTTGTCCTTTTACCTCCCTCTTTGCTTTCTTTCTCACTTTTTTCTCCCTTCCCCTGTCTTACTCTCCCTTCCTCTTTTGCCTATCTCCCTTTGCCCCCTTTCTCCCTCCCTTCCTAAATCTTTTCTTTCTGTCTCTTTATCTTTGGAAAAAAACAAGGACCTAGATATCATGAAAAGTATAAATAAATTAGCAAGGGACCCAACAGGTAGAGTTAATATTTTTTACTTGCTAATCTTTAGCCAGGCAGTCGTTGCTGGCTCCTACACAGCAAGTGCCCAAAATAATTTTCCCCTTACCCTGGGGTTGCATGTCTGTATCCAATGACTGTGAATTGGAGCCTGATCCATTAGGACCATGTCCTGTTTTTGTATGGCCTGTGAGCTAAGAATGATTTTTTAAAACATTTTTAAAGGGTTGTAAAATAAATAAAGAATATGATGCAACAGAGACCATATATAACCTACAAAGCCTAAAATATTTATTCTCTGGACCTTTACAGAGAAAGGTTGCCACCCCTGAATTAGAGACCAATCAGGATGTTTAGGTTTGGAAAAGTTCCAAATAAACTAAGCAGAAACAGGCATCAAGTTAAGGCATTGCTGGTCCATAGCTAGTGTAGTCCATGACAGGCAGTGGTGTTTGTCATGGTAGGGCTGTGGTTTTGTGGGAGACATGTTAGAAAACTTCAGAAACCGTTTTAAAAGGTTTCTTACCACGAAGAGATAATAAAGAAATGTTTTTCAAAAAAAAAAAATCCCTAAATCCACAGCACATAAGAATACTCGCTAAATCTTGCCCTGACTTGTTCAGGCAAATTTAGCAACTGAGTAGCAGGAATCCCTTAAAAGACTCTTTTTTTCCACATAAAAATATAAAGTATCCCTTAAATGAAAGGTCATTATTTCTTTGCAGATTTTAGTTTGAAGTAACTTACGATGACAGAAAAAACTAAAGAGGGTTGTGTCTGACAGCATTCTGTTTCTCTAAACAAGGCTATGAAACCACACTAGATTATCAGCCATGAAACAAAGCTATTACACTTAACCTATTTGTGATCTTCACAATTTTGTAAAAAAACAAACAAACAAACAAAACGGACAGTTGTATAAACCAAAATTCCAGTGTATTTAGAAAAATAGAATTCAGTCTACAAAAGTGACTTGAAAACAGGACACATTAACAAAGCAAAATGTAAACTGAAGGAAGAAATAAAAGGACAAAATAGAAGCAGAAAGAATATAATGGCAGCCCCAAGAAATTGCTTCTAATGGGATGTATATTCTTTCCCAAAAGAACTCAGTACTCTTAAATGCCAGGCTTTGAATCTACTGTAGATGTAGGCAGAAGGACAAGGTGAAAACACTCTCATTCATGAATTTCTATGTGGTCTTGCTACTGCCTACTAACCATATGATTTATCAAACTAATCAATTAGCTACTTATAAATTATCTTTGTGTTGACACTTCCACTTATGTCAGGATCATTATTAGGGGCAGATAGCATATTAAAAATTAAAAGACAAATACTTAGTCTGTAAACAAAAGCATAATTTATTACTTTGCCAGGTTCAAATAATAGAATCTTGGTTGGCTTATATTCACAGCTATGTACAACCAATATCAGTTAAACAGAAAAATCATTAGGGTGAGATAGGATGCATCAAAACTGAATAATACCCTACCAATTTTAGTGAATATTAGTTAATTGATAGCTATAAATGGTGATATTTATTAAACCTATGGGTTAATATGTCAATACTTAAAATCAAGACAATTTCTGACAGTGATTGATCCACTCCTATGACTGGTGAGGAAAAACCAGCAAAAATAATACAGGTTTCACATGTATCAAAAAAAGTGTATTACTCAGCACTAAATATTTGGTAAAAAATTATTAGACCTCTGGTATAAATAGAGGCATACAGTGAGGTACTTTATAATGTAGTCTTACTGAAAATACTACCTGCATGTAAAATAATGATACTTAATACTAACCTATTGAAAGAGATACAGGTTGACAACTTCACTCTTTGTCTTGGCCAACGTTGCTAAAGCTTTTGGGTCTTGCTTCTGTATCTGGCAGATGTAAGAATCTGTGTTGTCTGCCACAGATATTGAGGGTACAAAATTTTTTATTTAGCCAGGTGTGTGTGAGGGGAGTAGGGGGCTTTCTGAACAGTGTGTGATATTACTTGCCCTATAAAAACCTTCCCTGGCCCCTCCTCTAAGTCCTTGGCTTGATAATTCATAGTTCACTGGGCTAAATTTTTTGGCAGGAGTTTTGTTTTCTATTGACTAGTGTAAGTGTTCTAACTGATTCTGATTAAAAAGTTGATCAACGTTAACATGGATTTGTTGAGTCCTTGTGAGTGCAGGGAACCACAATTTATTTACAGTTTTGAGTTTGGAGGCTGTATTTCTGGTAATGAATCCTTTACTTTTGCTATAGCATTTCACCAGTGGATGGACAGGGAAGCATGACAGTGGGCAGAATTTACTCTGGAATGTTGTCCACATCTCTAAATTCTTTCTCTTCCCTCTTTACCTCTTCACTGAGAATAGAGGTAAGTAATAGAACACATTCAGAGAATACTAAAAGAAAGAAAATGTGGAGAGTAGCAAACAAAGAGAGTCTGCAAAATGTTCTTCCCCTCCTCTTTTCCCCCTTAAACTCATGCCCTAAAAATTTGTAGATATAACTAATTCTAATCAGTGCAATCTTGATAAATATGGAACAAGACAACTTGCTCCTTATATAGTCTTTTCTGTGGTTCCTTTGGTACTTAAGACAATTTTATCCTGGTCTTCTACTTTTTTTTTTAAGGTGTCTGTTCTTTGTGCTATCCAAAAAGTAGATTTCCTGATTGAAATTCTACACAGTGGATTCTTCCTCTACCTCAAACATTGATGAGAAACCTCAGTCCATTGACCGCAGTATTTTGCTGGGCATATTAGATACAGTTCCCTCTCTCTTGACTAACATGAAGGGGATGGTGGGCTTATCTAATTTTATTCCATGTGAGTAAATTGTACACAATGTGTTAAATTTCCATGCCTGTGCATGTCACCCCTGCCTCACACTTTTTAGGTCACAGACGTCAGATTGCCTGGAAAAGGAATTTATTACTCCCCAAGGACAATTTCCTTGAATGGTATCCAATATGTCCAGCTATTAGAGGAACTATTGGCAATGAGTAGCTACAGATCCATGTACAAAAATGTTTTTTGCATGCCTCACTTCATAAGTGACTAGGGATCATGTGACACCAGATGTATTCTCTAGTCATTTGTCATTTCAATGTCAGCACAATCACATGGCCATTAAAGAACTGAAGATTAGAATAGGGAGGAAGGTCTAGCACATGCAAGAATGTAATCAGACATTATAATTTTCCCTTAAATTACTGAAAGAGTCCTAGGATTCTTGAGTGAGAGAAACTAATAGAAATTTGAGCATGAAAACAAATGGAAAGACAACTTGATATTTGAGGCCAAATTCATAAATATAATTTCAATAGACATGGCTGATCAGCCATACGCACGATAATATTTTTCACTCACTAGTGTCTTTCTCTGGTGCAATAATGCAGGAAGAACTCACACAGAGATCCCCATAGTCTTCCTATGATTAGAAGAGGAAACTCAGCTAAAAGACTTTAAAAGATTTTTTTCTCTTTAATGTGCACTTAATCATCTATAGATTTTTCTAAAACTTCAGCCAGAACTAGCTCAATTTATAATTGTTAATCAGTATTGCACATGCACTTTTAAGCACCTTGCTTGCTTTCTCTTAAGGGCAAACAAAAGCTATAAGATTGGGTTGTTTCTACTTTTAGTCTTGGAGTACTATTCTCTCCATCTGACCAGTTGATTAACTTTTATATTTTTATGCTTTTAAATCTCTGCAGAAACACTGAGATAAGATGGGCTCAAAAGCCTAAATGGTACTCATCCAAAAATATCCCCAATCTCAGGATCTCAACTGCACAGCTGGGTTCTGTTGGTCACTTGTCAGCTTCAGAGCACATCTGTTCATTCCTAAAGGATCCACTAGGCCCTATGAACACAATGTGCTCTGTGTAGAGTACTTTACACCACAAAACCCAGCAGCTGCATGGGTGAGAAAATCTCTACTTCTCAAGTTTGTGTCTCTAGGCAGTTTGAGTAGGGTGTTTTCTCTCTGGCTTTCTTTTGGTTGCCTGTCACTCCTGACATTCAGATGCCTGTTGGCAACAAAGTTGCTTTTGCTATTCTACTACAGATGTTTCTAGCCTGGGAAGAGACAGACCAAACTTTTACTGGAAAGTAGAAATTCTTGCCACATTCATGCACCAAACCTGAGAAAACATAAGGAAGATCCTGGCCACAGGCTCAAGAATGGAAAGGTAGGTCACTGCCAGGAAAATAATGTCCAGATCTGAAGACTTTTAGTTTTAGCATTTAGGAAAAATGTTTGTGTCAAATCTTCCCACCTGTGCTGTTCCATGATGGTCAAACGACACTTCTCTAGTAGGGCATGCGAGAAGGGTACAGTTACCTATACCTCACCTTGGAGAGTGACATCTTTATATTGAAGCTTTCTGTGAACTCACAGTCATGCGTGCATTGGTGTCAGGGGGAGGAAGAAGGGTGGGGGACACCCATTCATGTACTTCTGAAACTGTATACATTAGAAATATTTGTGTGTTGATGAGGTTGAATTGGAATACCACGAGAGTGGTACAAATGAAACTGAAGATACATCAAAAGTGAAGGCATTAAACATGAATGGGTTTATGTCATAGACTTCATTAGTTTGATTCATAGAAAATTATTGTTGTAGGTCAAGAATGATATTATGAAGTCTGATTTTACAATTCTCAAAGGCCTCATTGCTAGTTTTTAGAGGAAGGAGCAGTATTGGGTCAACATGTTTTAAATGAGATGTGAGGGACAAACATAGCTTATAATATTGTAACTACTTCCCCCCCCCACAGGAATGTGTCTATATTTATATAGCATAGCCTGTTAAATCTGTACCAATGGCTGCAACTACAGACCACAGAAGCTTCTTTAATAACACACATACACCAAGTCCAAAATGTTCTACTCTGTCATTCATGTGTAAATCAAGTATATTATTCATATACTTCATCGACTTCCTGAATGCGTGCTAAAAATGCCAAGGAAAAACTCGTTAATCGTGACATGGTGACTGCTCAGCCAGCTCTGAAATGTTGATGGAAAAGAAAAATGGTCAAAGGGCCTTTTTAAGAACCTTTGCAGGTTACACTCGCAAATCGGAATTCAGAGAACATGAATTTCCTCATTCAGGAAGGAAGGATTAAAATCAAACACCCTCCAGTGGTTGCATCTAAAAACTGCATAGTTGTCCCAAATGGCTTAGTTGTAAAAGGAGTCTTCCTGTGTACCACTGAGTACCCAGGATCCAAGTCCCTGCTCAGTCTAATTGTTGTACAATCTCAAAAACACTAAAATGATCTTCTACGGACTATAAAAATCTCTCTTCTCCCTAATAACATCATCTTGGGTATTTTTATTTTGAGTTCTTTAAATGCCAGGGTATATGAGGTGACAACCTTCTATTATCTCTTATGTAGCGTGTTATAGTCCTCAACTAAAATCTTGTAGTTTTGTGCTAGGAAATATGGCTTGTGTAAGCCTCATACCCCATGGTCAAGGAGGACATTCAGACCTGTCTGTGATACACCAAAACAACTAATCAATTTCAATCAATTTAGCCAGTCAACTAGCTGACTCAATGAGGTGTAAAATAGTCTACCACCTGTTTGGCTAAATTGACACAGCAGGTTGATTCAATTGGCCTGTCATCATCAAAATAGACTATCTGAGAGAACTAAGAGAACACAGTTTGGGGATGCATCTCTCTCACTCTCATGCTCTCTGGGTCTCACTCTCACCCATGCACAATAGCTGCTTCTTTATATAATAAGCAAGTGTCATCTACTGAGTCTCAGGTAAAGTGACTCGCCTGTATTCCATGTTGTCCCTATTTCCTTTTCTGATGTGCACAATGTTGAAGCATTGTTTTCCAGGTCAGAAGAAAGATAATCAAATTTGATGTGTTCGGACATGAAGGGTGACATTTTTAAGTCACTTGGGTTGATAAAGACTGTCTATTGTGGTGCCAACAATTTTGTAATGCAATAAGGCAGAAATTGAATCCATATTGAATCCTACTGAAGGTGACTTGACATAGAGTATAAATTCCACTTTGGTAATGATATTACTTTAATACAATTTAGTACACTATCACTCTAAAAATCGATGTTGCAGAATTTTGATAGTTAACAAGATGCTCTTGGCAAAAATGCAAAAAGTGCATAGGAATCTAAGGAATTAAACCAAAAAATAGTAAAGGGATATTTTTGATATTTCATTAATGATTGCTCAACCTCTTGTAGATATTCTTTCTAATATCTGAAAAAATAAAAGTAGTATACACATTAGGACTGAAACTATTCCTATTAACTACATTTTTTTTCTTTCAGCAGAAAGTTCCTTGTTTAGATTTCACATTCACTTTGTTAAAAAAATGCCTTTCAGCTACTGTCATGCAAAAATTAACATTTTTACTTATTTCATTCTTATTATTTCCTCTTGTCTTAAACCAATACTATTAAAACAATATCAACAAGCATCTATGAAGCATCTACTGAGTTTAGGTATTTTGGTAGACGATAACAGGTGTATGAAGATGAATGAGAGACAGTACTTGCCCTCATGGAGCTTATAGTTTTGCTGAGAAGATAAGACAAATAGCTGGAACACTACATTAAAAAAAGAAAATAATACAAAATATCACAGGAGTAAGGAGTACAAAATTTATAGTCAAACAAGTGATTATACACCACATACTCTAGGGCTAGAGAAATTATTATGGACTTTTCACAGAGGCAGTGTTATGGAGAGTATACATAGTATTTGTAAAGGTGTAGGAGGCTAACATGAACAAAAGTGTTGCACCAGACTGTAGCAGTGTTTAGCTAAGGGTTAATGGATATTATCCTATAAGAAATGGTGAAGAATTTAAGGTTGTTGAATAGGGGAGAGACATGATCAAGGAGGTATACATATTAGTGGGACTAGATGCGTAAGAGGAAAAATAGGGAAGGCAGAGAGTAATCAACATTCAGGAATGAGGTGATTAGGGCCTATACTAGAATGGTGGAAGTGGTAATGGAAAAGATGCAATGGGCACTGGATTTGGGAGAGAGATACAAAAGAATCAAAAATGACTCTGAGGTATCTGCATGTTCCTTGGGGCTCGATCAATGTAGAAGTGGTATTTAAAGTCATGAAAATAAAGGAAATTACAGAAAGAAGCGAGGAGAGGACCATGGGAAGAAATTTGGGGAAATATTACATTTGTAGAAAGTAATATACCAGAAAATATTGTCTGGTTTCTTTCTATACATGTGTAAGTGTGCATACTCATGTGCAAACCCAAACATATACAGAAATGTATGCACACTGAAAAAAGAGATGAACAAAAAAACTCAGTTGTTTCAATTTGTTTCCTGTCAGTTTAGTGACCACAGTAGACTTCTGATAATCTGAATAAAAGTTATTGAGGAATAAATAGCGTGATCTAGAGGAGTGAGAACCGGAATCAAACAGATATAGGTTCTTATTCCATCTCTACCATTTGCCAGCTGACTGGTCTTGGACTTCTTTCAGGCCTTATTTCCTCATCTGTAAGATGAAGATAACAGTACCTGCTCTTTCTCCACATAGGGTTATTGTAAAGATGAAAAGAAATAATGTATGTGAAAATAATGTATGTGAAATAATGTATGTGAAAATATTCTATATACTGTGAAGTACTAAATATATAAGCTTTTAAATTTTGTTAGCCCATGTGTATAAATTACCATATTCTGATTTGTGGTCACAGCTTAATCTCCCCCTCTCAAGGATATTAATATAGACATGCAAATGAATTCTAGCACTTTTATGTTCCCTCAATGGCATTTCAAGCTCGAGGGCAGAGACCATATCTTTTCTGTATTTACCTCACACTTTACTGTGTACAGTACACTGAACAGAAACAGGAAAAAAGTATATATTTTTACTTGAACCTGAATTTATTCTGTAAGCTCATATATAGCTTTCAATATGTAGCATAATTTAAAAGTAGCACTCAAGCCTACATAGTCTAGAACTTCTTAAAAAGAATTTAAATACACAGTGAAGGTGCCATACGCCATGGCCTCACTTTCATTTTTAAGTGGATTTTCTTCTGCAAATCTGGAAATGAGTATTAAAGCATAAATTCAGAGTTATTAGTGACAATGATTGTAGGTATAAGTAGAAGCACAATGACAGAAGACCAGATTTGGAACTGAAATGCATTGAAAATCTGAAATGCAAAAAATCTGAAATGCAAAAAGTCTGAAATGCAAAAAATATCTGACTTATACACATTTTTTTAATGATCATCATTTTCTCAGAACACTAAGGCAATATAATAAAGCATACCATTAAAGCACAATTTAAAAACCATACCTAAAATATAAGTGAGAGTGCCTTTAAAAAAAATTTGGATGCTAGAAAGTCAGAACACAGGTATTGGGGAAAAATTTGAATTTAATAAAATCTCCTGTAAGAAAAACTATCTAAATACTTGGCTCTGACATATGAAGTCTCCACATAACTTAAGTGAAGCCAAACTTTTAAAATACAAAAATTGAAAGTACTTACTTCCACTTGGAATTAGGTCCCTTTCTGGGATGAAGAGTTTATATCCATAGTGTTTTTCTAGCACATCTGGCAGTATTTCAAGAGCAAACTGCTCTTCTTCAGGGTTGTCACATTCCAAAGTATCTTGGTCCACTTTTGTGTAAGAGAGATAGGCATCATATTCCTTGTTGTCTTAGAAACAAAGAAAACAAAAGGGTTGTATGTATCATTAGGTTCTCTTTAAGTACTAAATGTCTATAATCATTAACAGGCTGGAATATGCACTATAATTAATGACTGTCATTAATAACTGGAA
This sequence comes from Globicephala melas, assembly GCF_963455315.2. Lineage (NCBI taxonomy): Eukaryota > Metazoa > Chordata > Mammalia > Artiodactyla > Delphinidae > Globicephala > Globicephala melas. The sequence continues at coordinate 38,242,503 of NC_083335.1, forward strand.
AAAATAAGTTACATGCAATGCTATAAGAAGTCTAGTACATTTCAACATAACTTAGTTATAGTCGTAGGATATGAACTGAAACTGTTATGCAGTGGGCAACATATAGTCAGGACAGAATAAAAGAGAACTATTATTTGTGACTTTTGGTGTGAATGATCAGCTCAGTGTGTTTGAATGCAGGACTAAATAGACTCATGGATTTGAACTCTTTCTGTGCCAGTTGGCTTGGCTCTGTTACTCGGTCACAGACTATACCTTGTTTGCACAAATATGTGTAAGAGATCCAAGAGGGGCTGGGCCCTAGAGTGTGGAAGATCGAAATAATCCAGCCTCACTCCTGGAGACACTACTTGTAGCACATGCCATACTTCCAGTTGGTTAGTGTCGTCATCCTTATATACAAAATGCAGTTCATTACCAAATATTAGAGACAGCAGCTGGGTTTTATACAAGTGCATTGCCTGTTATTCTTGTTCAATCCATGGCCAACTAATTTGACACAAGCTACCAAAAGAACCCTTTGTTTCAGAATATACATCCTTCCAATATTGCCAAATTAGGTTTTCCCTTCACACATTTAGTCAGAGGGTTAACTGTGCTTTGAGAATGTATTTTTCTTCCTTTGCTATATTGGCTCAGAGCCAGTCTCCCCAAAGAGAAAATTCTCTCTCTCTCTCTCTCTCTCTCTCTCTCTCTCTCTCTCTATATATATATATATATATATATATATATATATGCAGTTCTTTCTCAAAGTATTAGTCCCCACTGGTTTTAGAAGGAACACATTGGAAAAGTTATATTGGTTTTCAAAATTCCCTTATTTATAGAAAAAAATTTAAAAGTTAATGTAATGAACCTAGACTCATATGGAACTATTAGTATTTTTTAAATCTAGTTACTTACAAATAATAATTTTAAAAGACCAGCAAACATTTCAGGATTTGTTTCTAAAACACAGAAATATTTTCCATTAAAACAGACCTGATTAGAATATAGCTAAAACTTGACCAAAAGTTAATTTACAAGATGAAGCAGCCACTCACTTTCCTATACCACTAAAATGTGGTTCTACCTGCTGAAAGAGGAATATGTGATAGGCATATAAAGAGATATAAATACCCTATGGTAGGAGTACGCAGCACCCCCTGACTATCTAGTGATAACTGAGGCAGGATTATATTGTTCTAAGTCTAGTAAGATTCCAGGCTTCACTACCCCCACATGAATGGGACTCTGCTTATTTATATTAAGATGGTGCCTGAAGCCAGGAGGCTTCTCTTTAGCCTGTCCTCTATCTGGAAAAGACTGCTGTGAACCTTGGTTGGGTACTTGATTGCCTAGAAGCAGATGCACATGAAGGACTGCCCTGATAGTTGAGATCACTTGGCTTACAAATGGGGCACATTCTGCTGTTATGCATAAAACGCCACTTGGAAGTGAGAATGTTCATAAGCAATGCTAATGTAAGAACCTCCTGGTAATCCTAGCACCTCTGCCCCTGTTCCAATCAAGCTCAGGATGCACCTGCAGGCCCTTGACTTTCTCCAGCTATAATTACTCACCTGGGACTGAGAGCTGCCGATGATACACAGCTGGAAGAATAAAATAGGCCAAAGGACAAACAGATCCATTTCTATGAGCAGACTGTATTTCATTGTTCTTGATGGATGGTGTTGCTGCCTCAAACTTCATAATGTTAGACTAGACCCTAGTTTCCTCTGACTTTGATAACTCTATGTTACAAACCTGAAATGCAACCACTTATTAATTCATTCAACAGTGATTTGTTGAGCATCTATTATGAGCTAGCCATCTGCAATGACTACCTGACTCTTTCACCCATCTGGCCAGAACTTCTAGACTCATGCCATATTGCTTGTCCTGACTATGACTATTTGCCCTCCAACCATGCCTAATCTCACATATCCCTGGTCCTATCCTTACTTGCTTCACCTATATTCTAATATAGGTGATGCTACAAAGACTTTTTTTCCAGAAAATATTGCTATATTTGCATATCCCAAGTCAAGTTATGAGAAAGAAAATGGATATCTTTGCTATGTGTTAACACCCAACACATCTGGATAACAAATTGTACATAACATTCTAGAAACACATCATTCTTTGGAAAATGGTTGCTTCTGTTTTCAGTCATGTCCCTTTAAGGTGAACTAAAGGTGAAGAGCTTATGGTAGCTGGCCAGAGCAGGAAGAGAGCTCTCAAGCCACCATGTCAGATGTCCCAGAAGGTCTAGGATGCCAGCTAGTGAGCAAGCAGTGATGCAGATGCAACAGTTTTAAAAGTGCACTTCAGCTCTATGTAGACAGCCAAGAAAACCTCATGAAGAGCCACAGCTGTTGCTCACAAAGAGGAGCAAGATGGATAGAGCAATATCAAAAATATGATGCAAATAAAGGTTAACAGCAAGTCCTGAATATTGTTTTAAAACCGAATGGCAATTCAGCAACACCACTTTGCTAGGTGAGGCTAATGAGAATTCCTCTGTGTTAAATCATGCTGACTAAGTTCAACTGAGGAACCAGAAAACAGCACGATGGAGACAAAACATTATAAGGAAGAAGGCTCGCACAGTGGTCACCATAGGTATGCTGTTACCAATGAAGAGAGAAGTTATGACAAAGGGAACCAAACTCTCTGTGGAAGAAGTTTCCTGTTGTCACACTGTCCTTTCCATTTTAAAATCTCATTTTAATCCTGTTCACCATTAGGAAGCCATTCCTGTTTACAATGTAGTTCTTCTGGGGCTCTGCTAAACACAGTGCTAAATCCTTAGCTTCTAAAGTGCAAAGACTGTGTAACTTTGTTGATTATTGTGTCTCCAATGCCTACTATACTACCAGTGTGTGTGTGTGTGTGTGTGTGTGTGTGTGTGTAGGGTTAATCCAGGTGAAGAATATATGTAAGTATATACATCATTCATAGTGCTTGGCACACAGTAGACACTTAATAAGTATTTAATGACTGCATAATTCAAAGATCAAATAAATGAAGCAATCATTGATGAAATGAAATGAATTATATCAAAAATGTTTAAGAAGTCAGTTTGATAGATTTTATTTTATAAAAAATATGGCATTTTTATAAGAACTTTCAGGAAATGCTACCATAGATATGAATCCAAGAGAAAACATGAACAAAAAGTACATGGGTAAAACTATGGTGTGTCTATGAGATGTCAAAATATTTAAATAAAGAAATGAAAATTCAGTAGGCTATCCAGCTGACATTTGGCATCATGAAACTGGATATTTCTAGAAGGGCTTTAATATTCATTTATTCATCCTCACTACATATCTGCTGACTTTTTAGTATTCTATTCAGCTAGTACAGAGATTGTGTGTTTAAAGTCCAAGTTTCCATGTAGGAATATAAACTATTTTAATTTTCCTTCCTGCTGAAAATCCTTGAAGTTCCCCCCCAATTGAATTTTTCCCTAAGATAATTGGTTTGGAACCAATACACACAATTCTCTAACCAAAATGCTCTAGATTACTTGTCATCTTTGGCCACATGGGCCACATTGGCGATATAGATGCAAAATGTCGTATGATATTAGCATGAATTTAATCTTACAAATATGTACTACAACTGATCAGTTAGTCTGGATTATTGGATATGGGTGATGAAAGTAATTATTTCAGATTAACTTCATAAACTATATCACCTCTTGCAGAAAGTATTAACAAATTGCTTGTAATCATGACCTAAAGCAAATGAATCAGAGCAGACTCCCTTTCATGTACTTTCATATAGACAATGCATCTTTAACATTCCCAGTTAGATACTTTAGCCATTTGTTGGCGCTTGGGAACCAGTGAAATTTTCCTCAATAGCATATTTCATCTCATTATTTTATGTGTGCAGGTTAAGAAGTCAGATCTTTCAATATTAATTATTGTATACAGAAACTGAAGGTAATTGACTACATTTTCATACATATTGTTGGAGCATGTAATTATCATCAGAACAGGCCCTAATTTCCCATATTGAAGATATATCTAAATAAGGGTCTTTGGTACTTTTAAATAGGCTGCTATAATCATTAGGTAAATACACTGCTTTGATAATGAGCATGCATATGTATTCACCAAACAGCATTTGTCGAATTTACTGTGGAAACATAAAAGTCAATTAAAACACACTCATATCATTGTTCATATAATAGTAACAATAAGACCAAAATCAAAGATTCTTCAAAAATTTTGATGTTACATTCACCACTCTGCCTTTCTCCTATCACTATATAAATAAAACAAAATCATAAACTGCTCTCCTTTGAGGATCTCAAAACAAACAAAAGCTCTAACTTTCATTATTCCAATAGAATGAAAACTAAAATTTAAATCTGGCTTTTTAAAGTAATGACTTACAATTGAACTTCTTTTTTATCTTGGCTTACCTAAGGCATTCCATACACATGTTTCCAAGGCTTATAGTAGTTTGTGGGTGAGGACTGTATGCATAAGGAGTGATATGTAATGATTTCTTATTGATATTGATTGGAAATATGATAATTTGTTCTCTTGAAAAATTAAATCATTTTTGAATGTTCAAAGAAACAAGGCTCAATACAACGTTTTGTTGATATTTCATATATAAGATTTTCAAGGGCCATAAATGGCAAACAGAAGAAAATTATAAGCCACATTCTGAATTTTTTTCCATTGAGGTCACCTTTGAGAATTGTGCTACAATCATACAATATATATCAGTCCAGATGTACTATGAGCTTTAAAATGAGTATCTCCATAGCTTTTAATATGTTTTTTGAATAATTTGTTTTTTTCAATGCCAGGAAGAGCTAAATATGATCTGTGCCTAAATTTGAATTTTCTGGAAGAAAAAAATGAAATTGATTCTTAATTTCTTTCTTAATAAGGGAAAGGGCTTTGACAGCAATTGTTTGATCTCCTGACCAACTAATATCTCCTTGTTAAACTATTTTTTTGGAAATAAATTTCAAGAAATAAAATTATTTTAAAGAACACCCATATATTCTTTACCCAGGTTCATCTATTAATATTTTCTCCCCTTTGCTGTCTTTCTTGATAGATTAATACCATTTTTTTCTGAACTATTTGAGGGTAAGTTGCATTAGTCATAGCCTTTTAACTCTAAATTTTTCATCATGTATCTCCTAAGAATAGGGATATTCTCTTACATAATCACAAATTCATGCCTTTTAATTGAATTTGAACAATAAGAGATAGCTTACCATCTGCAGTTTCATCACCTCCAAAATGCTGTCGGTAGAAGAGCATCAATTCAATATTGTAGCACTTGTAGATGACCACGAGCAATACAAGGAGGAGAAAGATTGCTCCCAGGCCTCCTGCAAGTTCAATTTTGTAGATTAAATCTGGAACAAATAAAATAAGCAGGAAAAGGTAATTAAATCAGCAACACTGAGGAACTTCCCATATTTCTAGTCTCTAAGATGTACAACCCATTCTGTTTTTCTTTACAGAAGATTCTTGCTTAATGCAGTAAGTAGATGCATTCTTGATACATTTGTGTAAATCAATTTCTTGTTAAATTAACTCTTTTCTAAATATTTGAAATTTTTTACTGTTGAAAGTGATGTCTATCTGAAAAAGAATAGTCTCTCCCACTTTGTTTTGAACACATCTAGACCTCACATGTATACTTTTGCTTTAAGTGTACTTCAGGAAACTATTAGAGCTGCCTTTTACTGGGTTCAGGTCCAATATTTTGTTGTTTCTGTTAAATTATCTTTTGGCTTAGCAAGATTACAATCTAATACTTCTTAGGCCACAGGCCCTATTCTTCTACAGGAGAACAGCATCATAAAATTATTCTCAGAATCAAATAAAATCCGATGAGCCTACAGGATTTAACTGTTTCATTTAACCACAGTAGAACATAATCCAATAGAAGGTAGGCAGGGGAAATTAGCTTATCCATTTCCCCTACTTATCTGAATAAATGACTATAATTTGTATGTGATATAATATGCCCAATGGGGCTAAAAGAGAATGAGAAATCTAGGCTAATCACTTGGCCTATTCAGCCAACACCAGGCTACCTGATAGCAGCCTTAGGCTTTTCCAGTGGGGCACCCCTAGAACTCTGAGAGTTGGAACAATTAAATCAACACATAATGGAAGGAGACATAGTATATCCTAGGCCCAGGAAATAGTGACTTACATGTAGCTTAATTAGTGATATTAACAAAATCTAGGGTGTATCATCAAAAGAGGGGATAGCATCATGGAATTTAGAGAAAGGGGAAGTCAGAGAAGAATTTAGAATATGAATTCAGCAATGTCGAGAGGAGAAATGCTGAATCTGGAAGACACTAGACCAGAGATATTTTCCACTGTGTGACAGGGAAATTCACTGGTCTCAACATAATACAGATAAAACTATCTTAAAAATTAGCTAAGCTCCCCTTAATCTAATTCCACAATTACCAAGTGATTCTTTTATTATTAATTCAGCTTACCATGTAACTACAAACTGAAAAAGGGAGTGGCATTTTAGTTTGTACATCAGTTGCTTATGAGTTTGCTTGGCAGCAATCAGCCTCCCTGGATGGATCAATTCTGGGGTACTGACAAAATCAAATTGATGACAATGACAGACTGCCATTCTTGAAGGTCTCTTGACAGTAAAATCATGAGCCTTTCCCTGGGATTGTCCCTTGTCTCTATATAGGCTTATTGCTCAAGATGAATTAGGCTCAGTATAACAATAAGATTAAGAAAAAAGATGAACATATATAATATATACTACAAGTAATGTATATTATAGATAAAATTTTCTACCAGTCTACTATCTATTCTCTAAGTAATCCTTTAGGGCAAGAATTGTTGGTCCAAATTCATCACTGAAGAATCTAAGACTCAGTAGTTTAATTCACTTACCCAAGGTCATACACCTAAGAAGTGGCCAAGATGGGACTTGAGCCCAGATATTCTAACTTCATATTTAAGGTTCTTTTTATTACACCACAGTTTTGTAAGCTCCTCTGGAAAGTGACGATGAAATTCCTTCTCCCTCTTCCTCCATAGAACTGTTGGTAATGCTTTTCAAGAACATGTGACCTGCGGTGAATTTTGGATTCTTCTGCCCTTTCAATTCCAAGGAAAGAAGCTAAACTACAATTGCCAGGCAGAATGATAGGGCCGAGCAGATCTCAGACAGTTTATTGGAGGGTATTGAAGAATTCTGCAGCTATATCAAGAAGGAACGAGGGGCTCCTTGGAGTCCAGCATATGAAAAGTTTTAGGTTTTGTAGGGAGATAGAGAGTTTGGTATTTAAAAGGAGGTGGAGTAATAGAGAAGATGGTAGTGGCCAGAGACAGCATGGCCAATGAGGAGAGTCGCTGAGTAGAAATGTAAGAAATATAAATGTATTCTTTTTCAGTAAGGAGAGAGGGAGAAGGATAGAAAAAAGAAGGGAGTGAAGCTGTTGTGAGAGACAAAATATATTAATAAGGAGCATTATGAGGGGCCACATAATGAGTAGGGATAGGAAATTGGAATCTATCTCTGTCATGCCTACTGCAAGAGGTGGTCATTTGGAAAATTAAGCCACAAAATTTCAGGTAAAAATAATCCTACCTCATATTAGCTCTGCCTCCTGCCCTCCCTATAGAAAATGACTCCCCAGGAACCACTGCCTGTCTCTATGTGGTTGGTAAGGCAGGCTTGCTTATGAGACCTCTGTGGGGCTGCAGTATCACAACCTTTGCTTGTTTTCTTACTGTTTTATCAATTATGCATTCTTTTTTTATTCAAAAAAAATATCAAGTGTCTTTATATTTTTTAACATCTTTATTGGAGTATAATTGCTTTACAATGGTGTGCTAGTTTCTGCTTTATAACAAAATGAATCAGCTATACATATACATATACCCCCATATCTCCTCCCTCTTGTGTCTCCCTCCTACTCTCCCTATCCCATCCCTCTAGGTCATCACAAAGCACCGACCTGATCTCCCTGTGCTATGCGGCTCCTTCCCACTAGCTTTCGGTTTTACATTTTGTAGTGTATATAAGTCCATGCCACTCTCTCACTTCGTCCCAGCTTACCCTTCCCCCTCCTGCTGTCCTCAAGTCCATTCTCTATGTCTGTGTCTTTATTCCTGTCCTGCCCCTAGGTTCTTCAGAACCATTTTTTAAAAAAAATCCATATATATATTAGCATACGGTATTTGTTTTTCTAGCCAGTGTGAAATTGACAGGGCAATATGATTTTTTTTTGTTTACTCTGAAAACTGAATTCTCTTTGATCTTAGGTCATTGATTGACTTGATTCAACATGTTTTTCCTGTTGTAAAATGTTCATTTAATGTTGTAATTTTGTTAACTCTCTGTCTCTGTCTCTCTCCCTCTGTCTCACTCTCTGGTCAGAACAGCTTTCAACTGTTTTCAAAGTCACTGAATGGGATTTTTTTCCAGCAATTTCTATGTTATTTACAGAGTAGAGTTGCTATTAGGTAGATGGAAAGCTTCAGCAGCAGGAACAATTTGTGCTCCCAAGTAGCAGACACCTTTTTCAGCAGTAAATATATGGAAGAAAACTGTGGTGTGAAAAGTACCTTTGTGGTTTCGGGGTCCATTTTATAAAAATATCTTTGAAAGATATTACCTAGTGATGGCTGTTTACATTGAAAACTGTGGACCGAGTCCCTGAGACTCAACCAGTATTCTTTGATTCAGCACAGGCAGTCACATTAAAAGGGAAACATGTATCCTATAATCAGAGGGCAGAATTGCCATCACCCAGTTGACACCTAGCTTTTCTTTTGTCTTCTGTTTTCAACTGCCATTTTCCATCTCAGCAGGATCTATACTTCTAGGGACATTTCCTGACTGAGAAGGTGGAAGTCATTTTATTTGGACTGTGTCGTGTATACACTTCACAAGGATAGAGATAGCCAGAAGAGCAAATATTTATGGGATTGTAACTTTTTCCAGGCACCCAAAGTACAAGTGTAGCTCTTTTTAACCTTCTTAGTTTGAACCCAGCTAGTTCTTCACTTTGAACATGAAGATCAGACAGCATAGAATGGGACAAATAATAGCTGAAGTCAAGGGACTGGAGAGCAGGAAGACTGGAACTGTTCTGAGCTTGCTCATAAGTTGGGAAGCAGGTTAGGAGATCCCACCTGAGGGTCTCCTATACAGGTTGGGGGTTCAGGGTGGGGCAGTAGCACTAGGAATGAAGAGAAAGAGAGAGTCATTGATATGTCTCTGTTTGTGGGAAAGGGAGTATATACAGAGAAGGCATAATTATCAGAATTTTCCTAGCATTAAGTTCAGAGTCTTGGTTCACCAAAAAAAAAAAAAAAAAAAAAAAGAATTTCTTACTAAAATGTTAGCTGTACTTGTTGGCAAATAGTTCATTGGAGAGTGAGGGCATAGCAGGTTAGTAAATGAAGGTAGAAGTTGCATAGGTAAGAGACATCTTGCTTTGAGAATGCCTGACCCTGTTAATTGCATATATTAGACATGAGTTTTCATTTTACGAAAGGCCTTTTCACTTTGTGAAAGGATTCATGAAATGTTTCTTCTCTATAATGATCACTTATGGCATTTTTGATATTTGACTTATAGATCATCAGGAAGTTATTGTTCCATAAAACGAGCCATACTCATATTCCAGGTGGAAATCCTGTGGCTACTGATGCCAGGCTATGTTGTGATAAAGCCTGAAAGGTTCAACTCCAAAGGAAATAACTGAAATTTTGCAATACAAGCCAGAGCTCAGTCTGATTTAATATGCTGGATCAGGACCATAGGGCTTATTGTTCTTTTCTTGACCTCTACCATATTGTCGATAGCTCCTAAAAAAATGGAGTAAGGGAAGATGAACTGTATCCTTTTGCAAAGCGCAGTGAAAAAATTTAAATGCTACCTAAAACAGGGAGTACAAACTGGTATACAGTGGGCCAGAAAAAAGGTTTTTGTTGGTCTATATGTTTCCCAAAAAGTAGATACTAATATTTTAAAATAAAAATATTGCATATCCAGACTTTCAACTTCACTTGAAAACCTTGAAGCTCTCATATCCTTAGGTTCACATTTCAGCAAGCATGGCAATAATCTAGAAAAGAATAGTGACTGCCCTTTAAAGAAAGGCATGTTTCCTCTAGCCTGTGTTTAATATCCAGCCCTCTTTTTCTTTTAATTTCAATATCTACCTGGCTATTAATGTCTTTGAGTTTTTATCCCCCAATCTGGAAATTGAATGTTTTGAAAAGAGAAATGCATTCAGATAACCCAGAATAGACACTAGTCAAGGCCAGATCTCAGGGAAATCCTCTCTTTACCAATCCCCGTTACCCATCCTCTATCCTATTGCACCTGTCCTCTAGGAGGACCATTTTCGCCCAACAAATGTTTTTGAGCACTTACTATATTCTATGTGCTAGGGATACAGCAGTAAATAAGGCAGGAAAACGTCCCTGTTCTTATGAAGTTTACATCCTAGTGTGTGTGGGGGGGGGGGTGGGGGGAGTGGGGGGGAGACAAGAAGAAAACAAGTATGTAATATGATATCAGATAGTAGTAAATACAATAAACAGAAATAGAGCCAAGTGAGAGGGAAAAGAAGGTGATGGGTAGTCCATCGATGGATGAATGGATCCAGAAAATATGGCATATATACACAATGGAATATTATTCAGCCTTAAAAGAGGAGATTCTGTCATTTGCTACAACATGGATGAACCTATAGGGCATTATGCAAAGTGAAATAAGCCAGAGCGAGAAAGATAAATATTATAGTGCATGGTATCACTTATATGTGGAATCTCAAAAAAAAGCTGAAGTCACAGAAACAGAGAGGAGAAAAGTGGTTGTCAGGGGATGGACGGTGGGAAAGGAAATAGGGAGAGGTTAGTAAAAGGGTACAAACTTTCAGGCAGATGAATCTGGTCTGAGGATCTAATGTATAACATGGTGACAGTAGTGGATAACACTGTACTGTATAAACTGAAATTTGCTGAGAAGGTACAACCTAAATGTTCTTACACACACAGAAATAAAATGTAGATGTGTGAGGTGATTGATGTGTTAATTAACTCAATGTGGGGAGTCATTTCACAATGTACACATATATCAAATCATCACGTTGTACACTTAATATATCTATATATCATACAATTTTATTTGTCAGTTTTACCTCAATAAAGCTAAAAATTTTTTTAAAAGAAAATGATTGGGTAGTACTATTTTATAAAAAGTGGCCAGGGAAAGGCCTATTGAGTAGGTAATATTTAAGCAGGCACCTGTATGAAAAGAGGGAATGAGTCATGGGAACAGCTGGGGGAAACAGCAGTGTTTCAGGCAGAGGAAATAGCAAGTGCAAAGATCATGAGCCAGGACTGTGCTCGGTGAGCGTGAGAAATAGAAAGGAGGCTAGTGTGTGCAAGGTTTGAGGCAGATTGTGGTAGAAAATGAGATCAGAAATGTCTTGAAGGCCATGGCAAAGATTTGGGGTTTCATTCTAAGTGTAACAGTGAGGGTCCTGTAATTGGATGGTTCTAATTAGGGAAATAATACGATCTGACCTAGATATTAAAAGGATCACTCCAGATGCTGTGATGAGAATAGACTGTGAGGGGACAAGGGGGAAGCAGGGAGACCGTTCACGGGGCTATTGCAGTGATCCAGGCAATTGATGCTGGTGGCTTAGACTCAGATGATAACAGTGAAGATGGGGAAAGTGCTCAGAGTACATATGTTTTAAAAGTAGAGCCATGGAATTTGCTGGTAGACTAGATATAGCGTATGAGCAGAGAAAAGAAGAAGTCAATGATGACTCCAAGGATTTTGGGCCTGAGCAACTGGAAGGATGGTGATGGAGATGAAGAAGGCAACTGGAGGATCAAGTTTATAGGGAGGAGAAATCAGGAATCCTGTGTGGGACAAGTGAAGCTTGATATGCCTGCTAGATATGTCTACTAGTGGAGTTTTTGAATAGTTGCTGAATAGGCAGTTAGGAATACAACTCTGGAGTTTAGGCGAGAAGTCCAAGCTAGAGATATAAATTTGGGAGATGTCAGCATATAAATCGTAAGCAAAACTGAGGTGGAGATGGAATTGAAATCATCTAGGGAGTGAGTGAGAAAAGGGGACCTGAACCCTGGGGAACTCTAATATTTAACGATTAGGAAGATGAAAATTAATATGCGCAGTTATTCATGATTTAGACACATTTCCTTGCAGAAGCCATGGGAGGCAGCAATTTTGCAACGTATCTTGGTTTCTAGTGTCAGATTATTAGAAATTTGAAGAGCTGCTAGTGGTTGCTTTACTTATTAAAGGGAAATGGATTTATTTTAAAACTCAAGGCTATTTCTGTCTCTACTGACTGACTATATGGTAAGACCCCCATTATTTTTCCTCAGAGCAGGCTTTTAATTGTAACACCATACACATTTTGTGCAATTTTTTGTTTCATGTTTGAGCTTTGTCTTTCTTTGCACCCTCACTGCCCTGAAGACTATAAGCCCCCCACAGACTTGGGGATGACTATTCCCTAGTACCTAACACGATGCTTGCTATACATGATCCTCAATAATAAAAGAGAACATTATTCATTTATTAACCAGAATGAGTTCTAAGTGCCTATTAGTGGCCGGACACTGCCCAAGTTGCTGAGGATACAGAGGTGCAGCAGAGTCTGGCTTGGAGGATCTCTAAGCCTAAAATAAGACTGAGATGGACAGGAACAAAGCAATCCTTGCAAGAAGGTATCTGGACATAATCAATGTCTGCCCATCAAGTAGGTGGACAAGTGGTTGCTTAGTGGATACAAGTTATTCAAATTCCATTTAATAACAAATCTTGTTTGAGCATGGTATATTTCACACCATATCATTATTATTTGAACCTTAAAGTGACTCTACAAGGTAGGTATTTTTACGCCTATTTTATAGATGAGGAAACTAAAGTTTAGGATGTCTAATCAGACAAGTTAGTCCTACTGAAGTAGGTAGCCAAGGCAGTGGCTGAACCAGGATTTCCTGAAGCAGGGTCTCCTAGTTTCACTTTCTATATTAGACTCCTCTATACTTAAATACTCCATTATTTTAAGATGAAATCAAGTCCAACAGAGTAAGAAATGGTGCTAGAGAGATAAAAGCATTATTCTCAGAATAATGACATTTCCCTGCTTCTCCTAGAACTGCTGGTCAAGGTTATATATTAGGGCTGGTTGGAAAATAGAAATTCCATCTTGGCTACAAGGTACAACTAGTGACCTTGCTGATTGAATCTGTTCTAGCTCTATAGCCTAGACAAAAAGAACACTGATTGAGAACATTTGTTGTGTTACATTTACAAAACCTTTGCCAGATGCACATATACAGAAAGTATTTAGCCTTTTGCAGTAATCAGGAGTTATTTCATGGTAAGAGCCAATCTCAGAAGTTGCTCCAGCAGCTGGGATTGTTGTTCCTATGTCTGTTTTTATCTCTTTTATTTGTAAATTTATAGTTTCTTTTCTTTGCTCATTATATACAATTTCCACCCCATATGGAATCAACTCTAGAGAGGGATCTACATAAATGCCAAAGTATTTAAAAATATATGCACCTGCTGAAGGCCTTCAACACCAGGTCATATCATGAAATATTGTTCATGATCTTTATTATAATAATTGTAAAAATTATATGATACTATCTATTATTTTTATTTATATTTTAGTCAGGGAATAAAGAAGTGATTTTGTTTCTCATCCAATAGTAAAACCCCTATTATTTAATTTAAGCAATATAGGATGAAGTGAAATATAGAGAAAATGTTTAATATCAATGCCTATCAAATTTTATGTAACACTTATAACCAAGGTATATTTCACCTCACTGGATTTAACAAATAACAACATTTCATTTAATTTATCCACTTCCTAATGGTATGGAAGATCATAGGAATTTTATGCTAATATCCACAGCAAGAGAGAGATATTTCCTTAAAAAGACAAAATGTTCAATAGACATTTATACTAAATGATAAAATCAGGCCAGGAAACATACCTAACTTCAATAGTTACTTGATAGGTAAACAAACTATAGTAACAGTTATTTAAAAAAATACCCTTTTTACGCAGCAGAACACTTGCATGTTTTCGTCCATTTCGGTTTTCCACATGGCAGGTATAATTTGCCAGGTCAGCCTCCACCACTGAATCAAAGATGAGTGCCAACTCAACTTCTTTTTCTCCAAGATGCTCTTTGAGGAGCCTGAAATAAAGGAAAGTATTCTTGGCTGAATTGGTTTGATTTGGGGAGAGCCCAGCCATGCAAGGACTAAAGATGGTTACGTAGCTTACTAAGGTCTCCAGTGGGCTGGAGAGTCCTGACGGGGTGTATGTGCAGAAACTTGGAAAAGAAAACACAAAAAGTGACTCTTAATGCAAAGATCAGATGGAAAATGAAAAAAGTGAGGAATTCACTCAGCAAAAAGAAATATTATCATGCCACTAGGCTTTGATAAATGAAGCCAATATGATTTGTGTGGCAAAGAGGAGGAGACGTTGGACTCCATATTCTAAGCTGAGCTTATGAAAACAAATTGGATTTTTGCAACACGGCATGAAGGGAAAAATGTCTGTAGAAATGTAGAGTTTATGTCAGAGGCTAGAGTTTTGACAACAGGGGGCAAGATGGTAAAGAAATGGGCCTTGAAAATGACTGCCTTATGAGAATTAAACTAAGGGTGTTTAGTGGCCTTTTATCCCCAAATATCAGTGAGAAGCCTGTTCTCTACTTTCTCCTGCCTTCTGTCCAATGCAGGTATATACCCCTAATCCTCCAATGACCTACCATGGCCCTGCTTTCTCCCGACATTGCTCGCCATTTGTCTTTCTCCTTCCCTCCACACCCTCCCATGCCCCTAGGAGGAACTGCCCTATGTGACATTTTCTCATAGTGCTGCCTTTTGCTTTCTCAAGTGAAGTTGCAAAGGTTCTTGAATGGCCAGTAACAGTTGTTCTTCACAGAGGAGCTGAGTTGCCAGGAACCTTTCCTGAGGAGCGTGCCTCTTGTTTCTCTGGAGAGTTATATTCTTGCCAATGGCCAGCTGCCTCCTGGGTGAGGTGAAAGTAGGTACACTGCCTACTATTACTTTCTAACTCCTGGTTTTGACCAAAGAAAGAGAAAATTGTGAGTCTAAATAGTGGAAAGCCTGCTGTTAAGTTCTGGGGTGAGGTTGTTAAATACATGAATTTGCAAGATGGAACATTTGGGGCATTTAAAGTAATTCTCATCTCCTTTTTGACACCTGGTTAGGAAGGCAGAGAAGAACATTCAGATTTACTGGCATTTAGCATAAAGTTGGAAAAGACAACTGTACTCAGAGAAAACTGGGTTATAAATATGGGCCTCCCACTTACAAGCTCAAGCTGTATTCTTACAAAGTAATTAACTCAATGGCACCTTAATATAACTCATCTTTAAGTTGGGAAAAATACCTGCCATACTTAACTTTGTTGTGGGGGTAAAATGGGTAAAATGATTTCAAGATTAAATGGCATATGCAAATGCAAATGAATGTTATTAAACACCAACATTTCATTATCCAAAGGTGAACTTTATAAATTTTGGCTCCTCGAAACATGTTTGTATTTATACTTATTGATATTTCAATTTGGTTTGGATTAATCTCTTCTGGCTCCCCTTTAAGAGAAGGAAAGACTTAAAGTTGGGTTGGTGAGAGGGAGTTCTTAGAATCTGAGAATCTCCCATACTGAAATCCTAAACCCAGATTATATTCCAAATAGAGATGCTTTTAAAATTAACCCTATTTCTGTTACCTTCCAATAATATACATATCAGAGAGTTGACAATACTGGCGTTGGTAACTTGAGTAAGTCTCTTTAGTATAAGAATTTTCTTAACCATATTTCACTGGTAGTCTATTCATTTTTTTCTTCCTGGCTAAACTTGCAGTTTTCCTCTCTTTCTCCTCTCCCAACACATACCTAAACAAGGAAAAATGGGAATTTACTGTCCTAATGGTTTATATTGAATTTTACTCTATTTTCCCCCTGCTATGTGTATATCACACTATACTCAATTCTTTTAGTTCTGTGTGACCTGCTATGTGATAACCCCCTTTAGGCCAGAGCTGCTTAAGCACCACAAATTAAGTTTGATTTAAAGCTTCACATGTAGGGCAGCCACAGCCTTTGCCAGGCATAAGGCAGAAAGCTGATCCTGTCCCTCCAGACAAAGCCTTTCCCTCTTCATTTCTAATGCAGTTTCCAAAAACAGCTCTTCACAGGCTGCAGAAAGAATCTAGAGAGAGGATTTGAAAAATGATCCTTCATCTATTAATATATATGAGGTGTCTTAATTATCAGCTCTTGAAAATCTAGAGTAGACCTGCTTTTTTGTAATTAAAGAGAAAATTGGTGTTTATGTCTATAAATCATTCTGCAGAGCAGTCACAATTTCCTAGCAAATATTGATATGTAACAATCTATCAATTATTCTTTGTCATTCCCCTGAGTGCCTAGCTCTGGGATAGGTATTTGGTGTAAGAGCAGTATAAGCACTAAAAGACCAGGTGCCTGCTCCCAGTAAGCATTAAAATTTAAACAAGGAGACAAAATCTACACAGCTGAAAAAATTATAGGCGGAATGAAGTAAAACAGGATGGTACAGTCATTCTTACAATGGAATTTCAAAAAAGGGAGAGATTATTATTTACTAAATTAGCTGGAGAAGGCTTGAGAAGACTCTGCCTAAACAAAAGGAAGAAGGAAGTGTTTTCTAGGAGGGAAGATAGGAACAGGTTTTTGCAAAATGTTTGAAAGAGAGACACTGAAGGGACTGGTTTTGGAATGGAGGATACAAATAAGGGGGTCTTGGGATATACTTCAAATAACTTCAGAAGTATCTCATTCCAAGGATTAATATTGAAGGCAAGTTATAGGCAACAGTGAACACTGGCAAAATAAAAAATTCAGGTGACAGAAATCACTAGTTTCAAAAGTTTTATTGTTAAGACCTATTATTAAAAAGTAATACTAGAAAATGTTTAGAAGTTGTCACTCTCATCCTTACAAGAGAAAAAGCAAACAAAATAAAAGTCAACAACTTTTCGTAGATCCATCAGAGAATTGAGGTCACAGGGCAAACTCCTGCCCCCTAAATTTGGGATAGCTAGACAATTACTGAGAATCACAGTGTACTGGGAGCAGAAACCCAGGAGCAGGAATCAGCATGAATAAAAACACTTAAAATGTAATTGATGAGTCACTGTAGGCCCAATATGGACTAGATTGAGAGTTAAAAAAAAAAAAAAAACTCCATGGGATCTAATCTTAGGGGTGCCCTGTACTTTCATGAGTTTTGCTTCCAAGAGCCTGTCCAGAGTTTCAGGGTGAAGATCAGAGAATCCTTTATGCTTTTGGCACAGGAAGGGGAAAAGCAACTATCTTGAAATGAGCCCAGAGCACTCTTTCTTCTTAACAAAGGCACGCCCTCAAGTGAAACTCTTTAGCAGAACCTAAATTACTTGGGTTTTACCGAAACTGGGGGAAGAGAAATATCTAACTCCAGCCTCCTCAAGCCTTCCTGTCTCATCTAAGAAAAGGAGGAAAGCTGAGGAATACTTGTAAAGGTCACAGCCTGAAGGTACAGGTTCATTGAAAGACTAAGACTTTACCATAGGATTATAGAATACTTACCACCACACCAATCAAGCTCCTGTATGATTACAAAGGTTTTCAGCTGAAAAACCTGCAAAGCTCAGACCTTATTTAAGAAGCAGTCTCTAGGAAAACTGAAAGAAACAGTGGAGACATAAACAAGTACATTATAGGAAATTTTAGCCTCTTACACCTACGACTACAGAAAACAGTAAACACAGCCTAACTCCTAGCCACATAAACATAAAATCTCACAATAAAGACCTATTTACTTCAGTTCCTTTTATCTGATACATCACATCTGGCTTTCAATCAAAACATGATAAGGCATGTTAAAAAGAAAGTCTGAAAAGACAATGCAAGTGTCAGAACCATATTCAGGTATGGCAGAGAATTATCAGAATGGGAATATAAAATAACCATTATTAATATGTTAAAGGCTCAAATGGAAAAAGTGAACAACATAAATCAATAGCTTGGTAGCATAACCAGAGAGATGGAAATTCTAAGAAAGGCTCAGAAGGAAATGCTAGAAATAAAAACACTGTAATAGAAATAAAGAGTGGCTTTCATGGGCCATTAACAGACTGGACGTGGCCAAAGAATCAGTGATCCTGAAGACAATCAACAGAAATTTCCTAAATTGAAACACAAAGAGAAAAGAGCATGGCAAAAAAAGGGACAAAACATTGAACACCTGAGGTATAACTACAAAAGGCATAACATACATGTAATCTAAATACCAAAAGAGAAAGGAACAATAGAAATATTTGAAGTAGTAATAACTGAGAATTTTCCAAAGATACCAGACCACAGATGCAGAAGTTCAGAGAATACCAAGCAGAGTGAAAATTAGAAAAGTTACACCTTGATGCATCATATTCTAACTGTATAAAGTGAAAAAATGAGAGAAAATCTTAAAAGAATTCAGAGGAAAAAGCTTAGCTATAGAGGAATAAGAATAAGAAATACATCAGACTTCTCTTTAGAAACTATGTAAGCAAGAAGAGAGTGGAGTGAAATATTGAAAGTGTTGAAAGAAAATTACTACCAACCTAGAATACTGTATCCATTTATCCTTCAAATGTGAAGGAAAAATAAAGACTTTTTCAGACAAATAAAAACTGAGGGAATTTGTTGTCAGTATACCTGTCTTGCAAGAAATGTTAAAAGAACCTCTTAAGAGAAAATGAAAATGATATAGGTCAGAAATTTGGATCTACATAATGAAAGGAAGAGTGTTAGAGAAGGAATAAATAAAGAAAAAATATTTTATTTTTCCTATTCATAATTGATCTAACTGGTAACAGTTTGTTTAAAATAATAATAGCAATAAAAGCAGTTATAAGAAGTTCTGAGGATCT
The DNA here is from genome assembly GCF_963455315.2 of Globicephala melas. NCBI lineage: Eukaryota > Metazoa > Chordata > Mammalia > Artiodactyla > Delphinidae > Globicephala > Globicephala melas. The sequence continues at coordinate 38,261,520 of NC_083335.1, forward strand.
AATATACAGCATGGTGACTATAGTTAGTAACATGTATTTTATACGTGAACGTTGCTGAGATTAGATCTTAAGCATTCTCACCACATTAATAAAAGAGTTAACTATGTTAACTATGTGAGCTTAACTAATATAATGGTATATGTCAATTATACCTCAATAAAATAAAATGAGAGTGAAAATGTAACCTGCAGAATGGGAGAAAATATTTGCAAACCATATATCTGATAACGGGTTAATATCCGTTGGCAAGAATGTGGAGAAAAGGGAACACTGTATACTAATCGTGGGAATGCAATTTGGTGCAGCCATTGTGGAAAAGAGTACAGAGATTCCTCCAAAAACTAAAAATGGAACTACCATATGATCCAGCAATCCCGCTTCTGGGTGTATATCAAAGGAAATGAAATCAAGATCTCAAAAAGATATTTGTACTCTCACGCTCAATTTAGCATTATTCATAATAGGCAAGATGTGGAAACAACTTGTGTCCATCAGTAGATGAATGGAAAAAGAATATATGGTTTATGTGTACAATGAAATATTATTCAGTCTCAAAAAAGAAAAGAAAAGAAAATCTTGCAATTTATGACAACGTAGGGGAACCTGGAGAATATTAAGTCAAATAAGTCAGACAGAGAATGAAAAATACTGAAAAATACTGTATAATATTACTTATATATGAACTCTAGACAAGCCAAACTAATAGTGACAGAATGGTGGTTACCAGGAGCTGGAGGGTGGAAGAAATAGGGAGATGCTGGTTGGTAGATGAAATGGGGAATTGCTGGTCAAAGAGTACAAACTTTCAGTTGTAAGATAATAAGTTCTGGAAACCTAATGTACAGCATGGTGACTATAGTTAACAATACTGTACTGTATCCTTGAAATTTGAGAGGAGAGTAAATCTCAAGTGTTTTCACCATACACACACAAAAATGATAACTGTGTGGTGATGGATATGTTAATTAGTTTATTGTGGTAATCATTTCACAATGTATACATATACCAAAACATCACATTGTATACATTAAATATATACAATTTTTATTTGTCAATCATACTTCAATAAAGATGGAATTTTTTAAAAATCAAAAATGAAATAGAGCAAAGAGATTGGATTCCCCCCAAAATAAAAAATAAATAAAATAAAATAAAATAAAATGAAAGCTTGTAATTCTTGGAACATATGGTAGTTCTATTTTTAGTTTTTTGAGGAACTTCCATACTGTTTTCTACAGTGGCTGCACCCATTTACAATCCCACCAACAGTGTACTAGGGTACCCTTTCCTCCACATCCTCTCCAACATTTGTTATTTGTGTTCTTTTTGATGAGAACCATTCTGACAGGTGTGAGGTGATCTCTCATTTTGGTTTTGATTTGCATTTCCCTGATGATTAGTGATGTTTAGCATCTTTTCATGTGCCTGTTGGCCTTCTGCATTTCCTCTTTGGAAAAATGTTTATTCAGGTCTTCTGCTCATTTTTAATTGGGTTCTTTGTTTTTTTGATGTTGAGTTGTATGTGCTGTTCCAGTTTCCATTAACTGTAAATAGTCCCTGAAACCAAACTGAATCCTCCTTTGACGACTAGGTATCTTGCAAGTCTCTGGGTCTTTATTCTGAGTATGAGTAATCATTATCCAGGAATAATGATTGAGAACATCAATAATAGGAGATAGTTTTTAAAAACCCTCTTAAGGAAACAAAATCTTTATTTTAGTGTCATTTGCTTTTTAAAAAAATTCCTGTTAAAGCCTTATTAGTCAAAGACCAGGATCAAGCCCGTAGGCTGACACAATCAGATTTGTTGACTGAATACACTGTGGAAGAAACGCTCCAGAGGAACTGTGGATTGTTTCTTGATTGAAGAGAAGAAAAAAGCATCTTTTGTAACATTTGGGTTCCCACTAAAGATTCTGAGGATGGTGTAAAGAAGCAGAAATAAGTTCTGGATTGATTGCAACTTCTGAGGCAGTTGGTGGTATGGGGGGAGGATTGACTAGGAATTGTGTACTGTCATGAGGTGGAGGTGGTTTACTAATTGGGTATTCCCAGTAATATGAAAATAGCAAAGCAGGTCTGGGCATCACTGGTAAGAAAACAGTAGTCACTCCAAAGAGGTGGGGGTCATTATGGCATTATACAACTGCTGCATGACCTTGGAAGAAACAGTATTTTCTGTTAACTTTGCAGCTGGTTTTATCTGTCTGTCCTCCCAGCCTGATTAATAGCTGGGCTGCTTATTCTCAGTCCCAACTGATTTTTTACTCTTTCAGTCCTGGGCAGGTTTTGACTCTTTATATCCTAAATGTGGACTACAACAGATCATTCTGAGAATTGATGATTCTTGCTAGCTGTGTTCTGATAAAGTCAATGTAGCTCCACTGGAACTATGAATCAACTGCCCAAGGACAGCTCTTCCTCAGTCACTAAACCTCAGATTTTTTAATCTGTAAAATAAACTGATATGATTTATCTCAGATGGTTATCATAAAAATCCAATGTAATTTAGGATGTCAAAATGTTTTTGCAACGTACTGTGTAGCATAGAAACATGGAGGAATTATTATTTACTAACTATAGTTGCTTGTCTCGAGCAGCTTACAATAGAAAACACCATATTTGAGACTAGGCATCTATAATCTGCTCAGTAAATGAAGAGAGATAACAAATATGTCTTAGGTAGCCTTTAAATATTTTATGCATACGTCAAGGCTAAGACCCACTGTGGAAGTGGAACTGTGGATAGTAGAGTCACCACTCCTCCAAAAATCATCCTTCAGATAAATGGTCATTAAGGCTGCCCTTAGGTAAAACTATGCTGCTTATGAAGTTTACTTTTCCATTGAAGACTCCTTATGACTTACAATATCTACACTTACATATATATATATGATGAGTTTTGAAAATTATTTAAGTCAAGGCAAAGTGATCAATCAATATTCCTCCTTCCAGTGGGATGACCTGAGAGTGGGAGAAAACAAGGGATTATGTGTGTGTTAGGGGATTGTTTTGTTATGTTTTTAGTTCAATTTTGGGGCAGCTAGAGCAGGTTGGGTGTTTCAAGGCACTGAAAAAGCATGGTGGGAAGCTGCCAAAACAGAGCTCATCATTTTGCCTTGGCCTTCCTGGGGAAAAATTAATATTCCCAGCTCCATATTATTTGTTTAAATTGGTGAGATATTAATAGATTATTTTGGATCTTTAACATAGACTCACCCTATTTTAAGAATAAAATCTTTTCATACCTGTATCACATTCCCTTCTTTGTCAAGAGCATTTCACTTACTCAAGAAAGGTATGTTAAGGTAAAGGGATGGAAACAGAAGGCTGGAAAGTGGTAGAAGCAGGAGTGAAAAAAACAAAACTTACAAGTGAACAAAGCCCATATTCAACTTGTAGCCTTTTAGGAATTGAAAGTAAATTAAATTATTTGCATTTTAAGAAGCTTGTCTGAAAAGCCTTAAGATAAATTGAATATGTTTTTCAGGTCAAGAATTATACAAGATTTGGTAAACTTGCTTTATGGTATTGGCTGGGGGAAAAACATTAGCTATTGATAGGGAGATTTGTAAAGTGAGATTTATAATCGAAAATTACTCTCCATTGGGGCAAAGCAATTGCACTGAAATTCATGCAGTCTCCATCGACTATCAGATGCAATTCACAACCCTGCAGGGAAGCTTAAGGACTATTATTTCTTGTTTAATAGGATTAGTTCAGTTTCTCTGGCATTTTTTATTAACACTGTGGAATATGTACCTCACTGTAATTTTTTTAAAAAAATTCTCAAGCCTCTGTTAAGATTAATTAAAAGGAAGGTCTGTAAAGGTGTGGAACTGGGTTGGTCTTGCTAGAATGCTCATACCCAAAGACTACTCCTGTTCATGAACTCTCTTACCCCACTTTGCAAGCCGTTCCCATTAAGTTTAAACAGAGGGACAGAAATTAGGAAGTCCTCTCCTAAGGATAGTTTCCACTGTGTCTCCTCCCAATAATAATTTGACTTCTCTGAATAGACGTGGTAGAGCTTGTAGAGAGCAGCTTGTTGCAAGGACTTTAAAATGGTAGATAAAAATAACCAGATTTGCACAACTGTAGCTTATGCTACTGCACATGCAAAATTCCCTTAACATCCCCACAGATGACATCTTTTGGAGTCAGTGGAAATGCTGCGATGCAGTTGTATGGGATAGGCTGGCAGTTGTGATTGGATGCTACATTTGGGTTCAAATTTCCTTAGGGCTCAGTCTCTTAAAACATCATGGACTTTGGTAGGGCTATGCCAAATTTCTGCCTAAAGGGAGATAAAGGAGAATCTGTATGCCCAGAGTGGAGTTTGAGTACTTTGGCAGCAGGTTGCAAGTAAGGAGATACAAGGAACCATGGTGGTCAAAGTAACCCAGAGAACAAACAAATAAGAACTCCAAAACCCTGGTCAGGATTCGATCAAATCTGCTAGTCAAACTGCAAGGGGGGGCTTCCCTGGTGGTGCAGTGGTTGGGAGTCTGCCTGCCGATGCGGGGGACGCGGGTTCGTGCCCCGGTCCGGGAGGATCCCACGTGCCGCGGAGCGGCTGGGCCCGTGAGCCATGGCCGCTGGGCCTGCGCGTCCGGAGCCTGTGCTCCGCGGTGGGAGAGGCCACAGCGGTGAGGGGCCTGCGTACCGCAAAACAAACAAACAAACATACAAAAAAAATGCAAGGGAACTGCTGAATACAGAGGCTGCACTGACTATAGATTAGGCTGCACTAATCTACCCTTAGGTAGATTTTTTCTTCAAAGTCTTCTATTCCTCTGGGGCAATACTAAGAGATAAAAAGGTACAACACATACTTCTAGGATCAAGCTGCTGCCCAGGAAATGGAGAACCTAGGCAGCATGGTCAGTCGTCTTGCCAGATCCATTGCCTCTGCAGCAGCTTCTCCATAAGTTAACTTCTTAAGAGCAATTAATTTACATCCCCACTTCTTAGATCTACTGGGAAGTGCACTTCTGACATATGTGCACAACACAAGAGTTGTGATTCAATTAAAATATGAAGTAAATACAATACCCTTTGGGAGAGCTATGCATTCAGAAGGAAATTTTGTTTCCAGAAATGATTTTGAGAGGAATCCTCTACTTCACATCTTCAGCATTCTGCTGTCAGAACTGTTCCCTTTGGAGAATATATGTGGGCTATGAAAGAATGTAGATCTTTTCTTGATTGAACTAATGATATGATTAGCAACTTTGTTTTCGATGAAACTACCAGATTTGTTCCAATCCACCATACTGTGTAAAAATCTTGTTTCAAGGACATTGCTTTTGGAAGCTAGAAAACAGAATCTAGTAATTAACTCGTGTTTTAGCATAAATGGCCATAGCCTGAATGAATTCCCACACCCACACAAGCTCCCAAATAGATCATAGATCATACAATTAATATTACAAAATGGCCAACTATATGTTTCTCTTGGCCAGGAATTCCTGCCTCTTTGTTTGCACTTCTCTGAAAGTGTCTCTAGTTAGCTAGTAAGGTTTTGTGAAATTTTCAAAACAAATTCTATGTTACTTTCCTCCCCTGCAAAAATATAGGTATGCACCCTTTGTTACTGGAAGGGTTGTAGATGGTAGAGAAAGAGGATCTAACAGAATCCAGTAAACAATGATGTTTTGCAAATCCTGAAAGTTTGACTTCCTATAGCACTTTAATATCTGGGTGACTCATTTGGCACCTAATACAGTGGCTGGGACTGGATTAAACTGTTTCACATATGTGTGCTTTGTCTCCCACCACTCTAATCATTTGCTGCTGGAGCAGCAGCATGGCCTAACTTTTCTTTTGTAAAATGGTATAACCACTTTGGAGTATAGTTTGGAAGATTCTTAAAAAGTCAGATAATCCTGGAGAAAAAAAAAAGACAGTAAGTAAAAACTAAGGCCATTTGAATGAAGTATTGACTTTAGTTAATAATAACGTATCAATTTTGGTTCTTTAATTGTAACAAATGTACCATAGTAACTTAAGATGTTAATAACAAGAAAAACTGCCTCTTTTGCCATGTGAGGACACTGAGGGTACAGTAAGAAAATGGCCATCTATCAACCAGGAAGTGAGCTCACATCAGCCATTGAGTCTGCTGGTGCCTTGATTTTGGACTTCCCAATCTCTAGAACTGTGAGAAATAAATATTTGTTGTTTAACCCACCCAGTCTATGAAATTTATAGCAGCTGAACAGAATAAGACACTATCTTTACAATTTTTATGTAAATCTAAAATTATTCTAAAAAGTAAAGATTTTTTTAAAAAAGCTTTAAAAGGAACTAAAACAGTTAAATGTACACTTACTATCAAATTCATCCATTCCATGTCTAGACATTTATCCAGGAATAAAGGAAATATATATGCATGCAAAGATGCATACATGTATGTTCATAGCAGCTTTATCTGTAATAGCCCTCAAACTGGAAACAACCCAAATGTCAATCAACAAGTGAATGGATAACCAAATTGTTTATATCCATATAATGGAATAATACTGAGCAATAAAAAAAAAAGAATGAACTACTGATACTTGTAACAAGACAGATGAATCTCAAAATAATTGTGTTTAGTGAAATAATCCAGACAATAAAAGAGCACGTACTGCATGATTCCATTTATATAAAACTCTATAAAATGCAAACTGATTTATAGTGACAGAAAGATAAGTGTTGTTTTGAAAGAAGGGCAGGAGGGGGGCATTAGCAAGGAGCACCAGGAAACTTGTGGGTAATTTATATGTTCATTATCTTCATTATGATGATGGTTTCATAGGTGGATACATATATCAATCAGCCCTTACAGATTATACACTCTAAATTGTGTGTTTATTGTATGTCAATTATGTGCCAATAAACCTGTTTATTTTTTTAAAAATCCAATTAGTCATGTATAGGAAAAGGGAAATAATTATCTTAGGCTCATATAACTACTACCTTTGATCATTAAACATAGCTCTGAGCTTTTTGGTAGTGGAAATTTTGCTTCTTTGTACCACTGTACCTACCACTGGCTGTTTGGGGACCAGTTTCTTTCTCTGAAAAATGACGAGTGACCCTTAAAGTCTTTTACAGGCAGATATATTGAGAATAATTCTAAACACGTATCTTCTGAAATAAGTTAATATAAATTCATTTGCATTAATTTCATAAACCTTAACTTGAAATTGGCTAATAAAGTGATACCTATTAGGAACCTTAAAGATTAAATGGGAATTAATAGTTAAGAACTATTTGTAAGTAGTATACTGATTATTTTTTTCTGAGTATCTTTTTATGTCAGGCAATCAGTTAGAAGTATTTTTAAAAAAATAGCTTTATTGAGATATCATTTACATACCATACAATTCATCCATTTAAAATGCACAATTCACTGTTTTTTAGTATATTCACAAGTATGTGCAACCATCAGCACAGTCAATTTTGTAACATTTTCATCACCTCCAAAAGAAGCCTTAGACTCAAAGGGCATAGAGATTCCTCTTGGGGTGATGAAAAATTTCTAGAACTAGATAGTGGTGGTGGTTGCACAACATTGTGAATGTATTAAATGTTACTGAATTGTACACTTTAAAATAATGCATTTTAGATTACAATATTGTATCCAGCACACCAAAACCCACTCCATAAAACTTACCCATATACTCTAGGTACTTACCCTTATTGCTCCATTCTCCCAGCTCTAAGCAAATACTAGTATACTTTTGTCTCTATAGATTGGCCTATTCTAGGCATTTCATATAAATGAAATCATATAATATGTGGTCTTTTGTCACTGACTTCTTTCACTGAGAATGTTTTCAAGGTTCATCCATGTTGTAGTGTGTATCACTATCTCATTTATTCCTTTATATGGCTAAACACTATTCCACTGTATGAATACATCACATTTTATTTATCCATGCATCAGTTAATGGTCATTTAGGCTGTTTCCACCTATTGTCTATTATGAATAATGCTACTGTGAACATTTATATACACGTTTTTGTGTGGATATATGTTTTGATTTCTCTTGGTTATATACCTAGGAAGGGAATTGCTGATAACTCTTTGTTTAACCATTTGAGGAATTGCAGAAAGTGGCTGCACCATTTTACACTCCCACCAGAAGTGTATGAGGGTTCCAATTTCTCTGCATCCTCGTCAGCACTTGTTGTAATCTGACATTTTGATTATAGCCATCCTAGTGAGTATGAAGTATTGGCCAAAAAGTTTGTTGGGGTTTTCCATACCATCTTACAGAAAATCCCGAACGAACTTTTTGGCCGACCCAATATTATCACATGGTTTTGATTTATCTTTCCCCGATGACTAATGGTGTCAGGTACATTTTCATGTACTTTTCTTCCTAGAAATATGCTCATATAGAGAATATTTTGCATAAACTCTCAGGGGGTTCATAGACCCTCAAAGATATGTACCCCTAGGGGGGAGTTATTACATGGACACATGAAGAAAAACTGTCATGGTAGTTATTATAAATTATACCTAATCATAGTAAATAATATAATGTGTACATTTTTCTTTTAAACTGCTCTATATTTAATAAGAAAAATAAAGAACACATTTTAACATTAGTTGCACTGAAATACTGGTTTGATTTCTATTTCATGATTCTTAATAGCGGTGGAGGGGGAAGGGTCCCAATTCCTATTGGAGTGAGAAAAGTACATTATATATCACCATTTCTGAAATCAAAGGGTAACCCCATAGACTGAGGTAGAAAAAATTACCTATCTCTTATTTGTACAATGTGGTCATATACATAGGATTAGAAAACCAATAGAATAGATATCTATATACCAGGGAGGTATCTGTGTAACAGGAGAGTGAAAAGAGGTCTAGGGAGGTACTAACCTGAAAGTCACTTTCAGGATGAGCAGTGGGTACTGGGAAAAAGAAACACTATTCAACAAGAGTCAACAGTTATTTTGGCGAGTACTGGCTTACTACTGCCACCACAGCTTTATACTTATGACATATGAAAGTTGTCTGTTCCCAGGGAGTAAATGAGCATTTGCCCTGTGGTCTGAAGAGTCACCTACAAAGTTTGGATCTTTGCTGGGACTAGAGAAACAGTGGCCTAAGCTTTGAAACCTTAAAGGAATTTGCTTAGGCAGCTTTGAGGGAATCATTATACCCCATGGTATACTCTTAGAACCTGAGAAAACTTCCTTATATTGGAAGCTTATACATTAGCATTTCTTAAGACAGTCAGCCTCATTCTCTCCACCAGATCAGCTTTTAGAAAATGGAATGATTTGGAGTTGCAATTAAAATCCCAGGCAGAAGCTCTTCTAGGATATTCCATTGCTTAACTGCAAACACAGCAAAGAAAAGTAAGCAATTCAAGTTCTGTACCTTATTTCACCTTCTCTAATGTGACCTGCCAGTTCCTCAATAAACTTCTCCCCTTTCATCCAGTAGATCATTGGTCCGGACTCTCCACTGAATCCAAAGAATGCTTTGCAAGGGATGTTCAGAGGCTTACCTGAGAATGACAGAGAAAAAAATGAGCAAATGGCTCTGGTTATCATTGGAAGACAGAAAAGGACCATTTAACATCCAAAGGAAAACTCAGAAGTGACCCATTTATAACTCTTCTTCCAATCACCTTATCACTGCAAATGAGAACATTTTAAAATAGTTACAAGGGCCTCTGGGAAATTTTAAAATTCAATATATTATCAAAAATGAGAAAGTAAAGAAAGTTACTAAGTTTTTAGAACTGCTTATTTTTACTGCCTCCCTCCTAGGAACTAATATGAAAGAATCATATGGAAGGAACCCTCTTTTATTTTCCTTTTTTGAGCATATTAATAACTGCTTACTTGGACTTACCTTTGAAGTTAACATTAATCAAAGTATAAGTTAATTTTTGATTTGTGAGAAAATATATAATAGACTATCCACTATTACTAAGATTGCATAGAGAAATTTTGTTAATTCTGATTATTGTATATTCTGAGAAAAATTGGATAATTAAAATCAAATAAGAATTTTATAATTATAAGAATATCTATAGAAAGTACATGCAGTGAAAACTCAGTCTAACCATATCTTCGATATTCCTTGTGTCACCTACAGAACTTAAATAATTCTAGGCAATACTGCAGTTTTTTACTATGCATCTTGCTGATTATAGCTAAAAACTTTGTTTTAATTATGAATTTATCATCAAATATATAAGCAATTTTTTTTTGCTGGCGTTGATTTTATTTTCTTCTTACAAAGTACATCAGTAAGGGAAGAATGGTATAGAGAGTACAATCTTGACATTTCTGACAAAGGAATCCCCTAATTCATAAATCATAATATAACATCATTTTCTCTATAACATGTAATTTTTGCCCTGGTTGGAGCACTAGATAAAGCAATTTCAAAAATATTTTTTTCCTTGTATAGTACATGGTGAAATTGTTCCCATTATAACTCTGAGCTGTGTAAAATTTCTCCTTTCTATTCTTAAATTGATCCAAAACTTCCATGTTCTAAGAACCATTACTTTTTGGGAACCTTTCTATTTAATCACCATAACTAGCAGATGGCTTGCTTTGAGGACCATTTTCACCAAGAAACAATTTTAATTGGAGTTAGGGTCTACATTGAGACTGTGGAAATTAAGAAAACCTCATAGACATATGGATGCTGGGTGATAGGCTGGGCTTAACCACAATAAGTGCTACCAAATATTGGTCTTTTTATAGTGTAAATTTCTCTCTCAGCAAATGACTTGTCATGGACCTTTGGGATCATTCAATTACTCTCAAAAGCTTTGATATCAACAGTCTTTCATATATGTCATGCTAATCTGAAACAAGGTTATTCATTGTTTCTTTGAACATGTGTTTTGTGATACAAACTTGTCTAAAAAATGGAAGACAGCCTTGTATAGCTAAGAGATGTGGGTCCTTGTTTTGGATCTATCATTAAAAAGTAGACTCTCTGGCCCTGGGTACATTACCTAACCTTTTACAAACTGATTTCTCATATATGTAATACGGATGGTAATAATACTTTGGATGCTCAGATAAGACAATATCTACAAAAGTGCTTGGTGAACGTGCAAGTCCCATCCAAATTTAGCATGGTTGTGTTTTCCTTCCAAGGCTTGGTCTTTCAAAAAGTCAAGTTTGAGGCATAATTCTATATATGTAATGAGATAGATAACTGTTCATTTTGATCCTGCCAATCTCATGTCCTTCTTTTACTTATGAGTGCCTATGGGGTAATATCCTTTTCTTATCAATGCTCTATAAATATTTCCCAGATTCTAGAGTAGGTGTGATTCATCCAAGCAGGCCCTGTGTTCTCTAAACCCGAACACAGGGTCTTTTTATGCCTTACTGCTCTTCATTCCCATGAAACTAAAGGTATTACAGAATGTCAACCTAGATGGCAAAAGATCCAGAGACTGTGATAAACATTATTATAAGGATCCCAGTTGCTAAAACTACCAGTATATACATTTATACAAATAAATTCTGGTTGTCATTCCTTTGGGCTATGTTGAAAGAATATATCAAATAAAATACCTTTTAGTGATTCCTAGCATGTGGGTACTCAGGCCTGGTTTGATTTTAATGGAAAAAGACGATTATAGCGATGTGCAAAAAGGTGCCTCCCTGAGGTGGTCTATCAAAAATGACAGCATTTGCCCTTTCCTTGGCACTACACAATGGGTACTGACTATTGCAGCGATTTCTCCTGGGAATGTTTTTACTCTCCTATCAGACAGGTTTTGCTAAATAAATGCAAGAGACATATTTCAGCAGTCTAGTTTCTACAAATGCTGAACAAATATCCTGAAGCCTTTGTCAACGGCTAAAACAGGAAGATGGTTCAATCATCATACGCAGTACTCTGAGGAGAGTCCCAAAATGATCAGCTCTTGCGCCAGATAGTAAGAATCAATGTGTGCCACGTTGTGAATATCTCTTCTTTCAAAAGGCCTGGGAGGGATCTCAGCACTGATTGAGCAAATAACCTGAAACAGTCTCTCCAGGTTTTTCTAAAATCTGGCTTACATGCATGTGCAAACTCCTATCTACCATTTGTATCTGTTTGCTATTGTATTGTTTTGCCTCCAGATGTTTTCAAAGTCATTCCTATGGTACTGTATATCCTACTAGTAGAGATGACCAACTCATATTTCTATCTAAAAAGGATTGTACAGTAGGTTAAAGACTATCAAAATAAAAATAACTTTGCGAGCTTCTCAGTGTTTTGTGCTATTTACAAGGTAACAGCTTTAGACATAACTCCCTTTTAGGTTCAGTCTGTATTACTAGCAATTTCTCTATCACTTTATTAAGTCTAGACCAGTCAATAAAACATATGTTCATACAAAGACTTATATATGAATGTTCATACCAGCTTTATTTGTAATACCCCAAAACTGGAAATAGTCCAAATGTTCATCAACAGGTGAAGGAATACTCTGGTACATCCATACAAAAAATATTCATCAGGTATGAAAAGGATGAAGTACTGATACATACCACAACATATGATTTTTGAGATTTAAAGCAATTATACTAAGTTAAAGAGGTCAAACAAAAGAGTACATGCTTTATGACTCAATTTATATAAAATTCTAGGAAGTTAAAATTAATCTATAGTTTCTTAAAAAGTTGAACATCTGCCATGTGATTCAACCATTCCATATGAAAGCCTATGTCTATATAAAGACTTGTACACAAATATTCATATCAGCTTTATTTTTTCAATTGAGGTATAATTGACATATAATATATTAGTTTTAGGTATATAATACAATGATTTGATATTATATATTGCAAAATGATCACCAAAATAAGTCTAGTTAACATGTCACCACACATAGTCATGAATTTATTTTTTCTTGTGATGAAGGCTTTTACGATCTACTCTCTTAGCAACTTTCAAAATGCAATACAGTACTAACTATAGTCACCATGTTGTACATTATATCACCATGACTTATTTACTTTATAACTGGAAGTTTGTACCTATTGACCTCTCATTTTGCCCACCCACCACAAACCCCACCTCTGGCAACCACCAATCTATTTTTATCTATGAGTTTGTTTTATGTTTACTTATTTGTTTGTTTTAGATTCCACATATAATTGAGGTCATACAGTATTTGTCTTTGTATGACTTATTTCACTTAGCATAATGCCCTCAACATCCATCCATGTTGTTTCAAATAGTGAGATTTCATTCTTTTTCATGGGTGAATGATATTTCATTACACACACACACACACACACACACACACACACACCACCTTTTCTTTATCCATTCACCCATTGATGGACACTTAGGTTGTTTCCATATCTTGGCTATTGTAAGTAATGCTCCAATGAATATGGGGGTGCAGATACCTTTTTGAGCTAGTGTGTTCATTTTCTTTGGATAAATACTCAGAGCGGAATTACTGAATCATATGGTAGTTCTATTTTTAACTTTGAGAAAACTCCATACTGTTTTCCATATAGTGGCTACACTAATTTATATTCCTACCAACAGTGCACAAGGTTTCCCTTTTTTCCACATCCTCACCGACACTTGTTATTTGTTGTCTTTTTGATAATAGCCATTCTAACAGGTGTGAGGTGATCTCATTGTGGTTTGATTTGCATTTCTCTGATGATTATTTCATGTACCTGTTAGCAATCTGTTGATTATCATTTCATGTACCTGTTGGCCATCTGCATGTCTTCTTTGGAAATATGTTTGTTCAGATCTGCCCATTTCTAAATCAAGTTTTTTTTTTTTTTTGGTTTGGTTTGCTATTGAGTTATATGTGTTCTTTATATATTTTGGATATTTACCACCTATCATATATATGATTTGCAAATATTTTCTCTTATTCAGTCAGTTGCCTTTTCATTGTTGATGGTTTCCTTTACTGTGCAAAAGCTTTTTTGTTTGATGTAATCCCATTTGTTTATTTTTGTTTTTGTTGCTTTTGGTTTGGAGTCAGATTTTAAAAATCATCTCCAAACTAACTGATATCAAGGAGTTTACTGCCTATGTTTTGTTCTAGGAGTTTTATAGGTTCAGGTGTTTCATTCTACTCTTTAATCCATTTTGAGTTAATTTTTGTATATGGTATAGGATATTCATCCAGTTTCATTCTTTTGCATGTGGCTGTCTAGTTTTCCCAATAACATTTATTGAAGATACTGGCCTTTCCTCATTGTATATTTTTGACTCCTGTGTCATAAATTAATTGACCATATATGTGTGGGTGTATTTCTGGGCTCTATATTCTGTTCCATTGATCTATGTGTCTGTTTTTATGCCAGTACCATACTGTTTTGATTACTGTAGCTTTGTAATACAGTTTGAAATCAGGGAGTATGATGCCTCCATATTTGTTCTTCTTTCTAAAAATGTTTTGGCTATCTATGTCTTTTATTGTCCCATACAAATTTTAGGATTGTTTATTCTATTTATGTGAAAAAATGCCATTGCCATTTTGATAGGGATTGTATTGAATCTGTAGATTGCTTTGGGTAGTATAGACATTTTAACAGTATTGTTCCTTCCAATCCATGAGCATAGGATACCTTTCCATTTATTTTTGTCTTCTTCCATTTCTTTCATGATGTCTTATAGTGTTCAGTGTATAGGTCTTTCACTTCTTTGGTTAAATTTATTCCTAGGAATTTTATTCTCTTGATGCTGTTGTAAATGGAGTTTTATTCTTAATTTCTCTTAATGATAGTTTGTTATTAGTGTATAGAAATGTGACAGACTTTGGTATATTGATTTCATATCCTGCAACTTTACTAAATTCATTTATTAGTCTTAACAGTTTTTTTGTGGAGTCTTTATGGTTTTCTATACATAATATCATGTCATCTGCAAATAGTAACAGTTTTAATTATTCCTATTCACTTTGGATGATTTTATTTATTTTTCTTACCTAATTGCTCTGGTTAGGACTTCCAATACTCTGTTGAATTAAAAATGGTGAAAGTAGACATTCTTGTCTTGTTCTTAATCTTAGAAGAAAAGCTTTTAGCTCTTCACCATTGAGTATGATGTTAGCTGTGGGCCTGTCATATATGGCCTTTATTATGTTGAGGGATGTTCCCTGTATAACCACTGTGTTGAGAATTTCTATCATACTTGGAAGTTGAATTTTATCAAATGCTTTTCCTGCATCTATTGAGATGATCATATCATTTTTAGCCTTTATTTTTTTGAATTTTATTTATATTTTTTATACAGAAGGTTCTTATTAGTTATCTATTTTATATATATTAGTGTATACATGTCAATCCCAATCTCCCAATTCATCCCCCCACCCACCACCACTTCCCCCCTTAGTGTCCATACGTTTGTTTTCTACATCTGTGTCTCTATTTTTGCTCTGCAAACCAGTTCATCTGTGCCATTTTTCTAGGTTCCACATATATGCCTTTACTTTTTAATGTGATGTATCCCATTGATTTGCAGTTGTTTAGCCATTCTTGCATGCCTGGAATGAATACCACTTGATTATGGGGTACAATCCTTTTCATAAATTGTTGAATTTTGTTTGATAATGTTTTGTTGAGGATTTTTGCATCTATTTTCATTTGGGATATTGGCCTGTAATTTTATTTTCTTGTGGTGTCCTAGTCTGGTTTTGGTTTCATGGTAACACTAGCCTTGTAAAATGAAGCTGGAAGTGTTCCCTCCTCTACAGGTTTTTGGAAGAGTTTGAGAATAATTGGTATTAATCCTTTCATGTTGGGTAGAATCCATCAGTGAAGACATCCGATTCTGGACTTCTGTTTCTTGGGAAGTTTTTGACTACTGATTCAACCTCCTTACTAGTAATCAGTCTGTTCAGATTTTCTTTCTTCAGGATTCAGTCTTAGAATGTTGTCTATTTCTAGGAATTTACCCATTTCTTCTAGATTACCCAGTTTGTTGGCATATGATTTTCATAGTAGCCTCTTAAGATCCTTTTATCTGTGGTATCATTTCTAATGTTTCTTCTTTCATTTGTTATGTTATTTTTGTGAGCGCTCTCTTTTTCTTGGTGAGTATAGCTAAAGGTTTGTCAATTTTGTTTACCTTTTCAGAGAACCAACACTTAGTTTCACTAATCTTTTCTATTGTCTTTTTAGTCTTTATTTCATTTATTTCCACTCTGATCTTTGATATTTCCTTCCTTCTACTAACTTTGGGCTTCATTTGTTTTTCTTTCTCTAATTCCTTGAAGTATAGTTAGGTTACTTATTTAAGATTTTTTGTTTGTTTGTTTCTTGAGGTAAGCATTTATTGCTATGAACTTCCCTCTTAGAACTGCTTTTGCTGCATCCCACGAATTCTGGTATGTTGTATTTCCATTTTCATTTGCTGAACAGTATTTTATAATTTCTCTTTTGACTTCTTTGTTGATCCATTTGTTGTTTAGCAGCATGTTTAATATTCATATATTTGTGTATTTTGCAGTTTTCTTCTTTTAATTAATTTCTAGATTCATTTGATTGTTGTTGAAATGATGCTTGATATGATTATTTTTGTAAGTTTTAAAATGCTGTGTTTATTTTTTTAACATCTTTATTGGAGTATAATTGCTTTACAATGTTGTGTTCATTTCTGCTGCATAACAGTGAATCAGCTATACACACACACACACACACACACACACACACACACACACACATATATATGTACATATATCCCCATATACCCTCCCTCTTGTGTATCCCTCCCACCCTCTCTATCTCACCACTCTAGGTGGTCACAAAGCACCGAGCTGATGATCTCCCTGTGCTAAGGGTAAGCTTGATATGATTTTTTTTTTAACTTAAATCTGAACTTTTTCTCTTCCAATCCTTTTTTTTTTTTTAACATCTTTATTGGGGTATAATTGCTTTACAATGGTGTGTTAGTTTCTGCTTTATAACAAAGTGAATCAGTCATACATAAACATATGTTCCCATATTTCTTCCCTGTTGCGTCTCCCTCCCTCCCACCCTCCCCATCCCACCCCTCCAGGCTGTCACAAAGCACCGAGCCAATATCCCTGTGCCATGCGGCTGCTTCCCACTAGCTATCTACCTTACTGCATTTGTTAGTGTGTATATGCCCATGACTCTCTCTCGCCCTGTCACAGCTCACCCTTCCCCCTCCCCATAACCTCAAGTCCGTTCTCCAATAGGTCTGTGTCTTTATTCCTGCTTTACCCCTAGGTTCTTCATGACATTTTTTTCTTAAATTCCATATATATGTGTTAGCATACGGTATTTGTCTTTTTCTTTCTGACTTACTTCACTCTGTATGACAGACTCTAGGTCTATCCACCTCATTACAAATAGCTCAATTTCGTTTCTTTTTATGGCTGAGTAATATTCCATTGTATATATGTGCCACATTTTCTTTATCCATTCATCCGATGACGGGCACTTAGGTTGTTTCCATCTCCGGGCTATTGTAAATAGAGCTGCAATGAACATTTTGGTACATGACTCTTTTTGAATTTTGGTTTTCTCAGGGTATATGCCCAGTAGTGGGATTGCTGGGTCATATGGTAGTTCTATTTGTAGTTTTTTAAGGAACCTCCATACTGTTCTCCATAGTGGCTGAACCAATTCACATTCCCACCAGCAGTGCAAGAGTGTTCCCTTTTCTCCACACCCTCTCCAGCATTTATTGTTTCTAGATTTTTTGATGATGGCCATTCTGACTGGTGTGAGATGATATCTCATTATAGTTTTGATTTGCATTTCTCTAATGATTAATGATGTTGAGCATTCTTTCATGTGTTTGTTGGCAGTCTGTATATCTTCTTTGGAGAAATGTCTATTTAGGTCTTCTGCCCATTTTTGGATTGGGTTGTTTGTTTTCTTGTTATTGAGCTGCATGAGCTGCTTGTAAATTTTGGAGATTAATCCTTTGTCGGTTGCTTCATTTGCAAATATTTTCTCCCATTCTGAGGGTTGTCTTTTGGTCTTGTTTATGGTTTCCTTTGCTGTGCAAAAGCTTTGAAGTTTCATTAGGTCCCATTTGTTTATTTTTGTTTTTATTTCCATTACTCTAGGAGGTGGGTCAGAAAGGATCTTGCTGTGATTTATGTCATAGAGTGTTCTGCCTATGTTTTCCTCTAAGAGTTTGATAGTTTCTGGCCTTACATTTAGTTCTTTAATCCATTTTGAGCTTATTTTTGTGTATGGTGTTAGGGAGTGATCTAATCTCATACTTTTACATGTACCTGTCCAGTTTTCCCAGCACCACTTATTGAAGAGGGTGTCCTTTCTCCATTGTACATTACTGCCACCTTTATCAAAGATAAGGTGTCCATATGTGCATGGGTTTATCTCTGGGCTTTCTATCCTGTTCCATTGATCTATCTTTCTGTTTTTGTGCCAGTACCATACCGTCTTGATAACTGTAGCTTTGTAGTATAGTCTGAAGTCAGGGTGCCTGATTCCTCCAGTTCCTTCTTTCGTTCTCAAGATTGTTTTGGCTATTCGGGGTCTTTTGTGTTTCCATACAAATTGTGAAATTTTTTGTTCTAGTTCTGTGAAAAATGCCAGTGGTAGTTTGATAGGGATTGCATTGAATCTATAGATTGCTTTGGGTAGTAGAGTCATTTTCACAATGTTGATTCTTCCAATCCAAGAACATGGTATATCTCTCCATCTATTTATATCATCTTTAATTTCTTTCATCAGTGTCTTATAATTTTCTGCATACAGGTCTTTTGTCTCCTTAGGTAGGTTTATTCCTAGATATTTTATTCTTTTTGTTGCAATGGTAAATGGGAGTGTTTTCTTGATTTCACTTTCAGATTTTTCATCATTAGTATATAATGCCAGAGATTTCTGTGCATTAATTTTGTATCGTGCCACTTTACCAAATTCATTGATTAGCTCTAGTAGTTTTCTGGTAGCATCTTTAGGGTTCTCTATGTATAGGATCATGTCATCTGCAAACAGTGACAGCTTTACTTCTTCTTTTCCGATTTGGATTCCTTTTATTTCCTTTTCTTCTCTGATTGCTGTGGCTAAAACTTCCAAAACAATGTTGAATAAGAGTGGTGAGAGTGGGCAACCTTGTCTTGTTCCTGATCTTAGTGGAAATGCTTTCAGTTTTTCACCATTGAGGATGATGTTTGCTGTGGGCTTGTCATATATGGCCTTTATTATGTTGAGGAAAGTTCCCTCTATGCCTACTTTCTGGAGGATTTTTATCATAAATCAGTGTTGAATTTTGTCAAAAGCTTTCTCTGCATCTATTGAGATGATCATATGGTTTTTCTCCTTCAATTTGTTAATATGGTTTATCACGTTGATAGATTTGCGTATATTGAAGAATCCTTGCATTCCTGGAATAAACCCCACTTGATCATGGTGTATGATCCTTTTAATGTGCTGTTGGATTCTGTTTGCTAGTATTTTGTTGAGGATTTTTGCATCTATGTTCATCAGTGATATTGGCCTGTAGTTTTCTTTCTTTGTGACATCCTTGTCTGGTTTTGGTATCAAGGTGATGGTGGCCTCGTAGAAGGAGTTAGGGAGTGGTCCTCCCTCTGCTATATTTTGGAAGAGTTTGAGAAGGATAGGTGTTAGCTCTTCTCTAAATGTTTGATAGAATTCGCCTGTGAAACCATCTGGTCCTGGGCTTTTCTTTGTTGGAAGATTTTTAATCACAGTTTCAATTTCAGTGCTTGTGATTGGTCTGTTCATATTTTCTATTTCTTCCTGATTCAGTCTTGGCAGGTTGTGCATTTCTAAGAATTTGTCCATTTCTTCCAGATTGTCCATTTTATTGGCATAGAGTTGCTTGTAGTAATCTCTCATGATCTCTTTTATCTCTGCAGTGTCAGTTGTTACGTCTCCTTTTGCATTTCTAATTCTATTGATTTGAGTCTTCTCCCTTTTTTTCTTGATGAGTCTGGCTAGTGGTTTATCTATTTTGTTTATCTTCTCAAAGAACCAGCTTTTAGTTTTATTGATCTTTGCTATTGTTTCCTTCATTTCTTTTTCATTTATTTCTGATCTGATTTTTATGATTTCTTTCCTTCTGCTAGCTTTGGGGTTTTTTTGTTCTTCTTTCTCTAATTGCTTGAGGTGCAAGGTTAGGTTGTTTATTCGAGATGTTTCCTGCTTCTTAAGGTGGGCTTGTATTGCTATAAACTTCCCCCTTAGAACTGCTTTTGCTGCATCCCACAGGTTTTGGGTCGTTGTGTCTCCATTGTCATTTGTTTCTAGGTATTTTTTGATTTCCTCTTTGATTTCTTCAGTGATCTCTTCATTATTAAGTAGTGTATTGTTTAGCCTCCATGTGTTTGTATTTTTTACAGATCTTTTCCTGTAGTTGATATCTAGTCTCATGGCGTTGTGGTCAGAAAAGATACTTGATACAATTTCAATTTTCTTAAATTTACCAAAGCTTGATTTGTGACCTAAGATATGATCTATCCTGGAGAATGTTCCATGAGCACTTGAGAAAAATGTGTATTCTGTTGTTTTTGGATGGAGTGTCCTATAAATATCAATTAAGTCCATCTTGTTTAATGTATCATTTAAAGCTTGTGTTTCCTTATTTATTTTCATTTTGGATGATCTGTCCATGGGTGAAAGTGGGGTGTTTAAGTCTCCTACTATGAATGTGTTACTGTCGATTTCCCCTTTTATGGCTGTTAGTATTTGCCTTATGTATTGAGGTGCTCCTATGTTGGGTGCATAAATATTTACAATTGTTATATCTTCTTCTTGGATCGATCCCTTGATCATTATGTAGTGTCCTTCTTTGTCTCTTTTAATAGTCCTTATTTTAAAGTCAATTTTGTCTGATATGAGAATTGCTACTCCAGCTTTCTTTTGGCTTCCATTTGCATGGAATATCTTTTTCCATCCCCTTACTTTCAGTCTGTATGTGTCTCTAGGTCTGAAGTGGGTCTCTTGTAGACAGCATATATAAGGGTCTTGTTTTTGTATCCATTCAGCTAATCTGTGTCTTTTGGTGGGAGCATTTAGTCCATTTACATTTAAGGTAATTATCGATATGTATGTTCCTATTCCCATTTTCTAAATTGTTTTGGGTTCGTTATTGTAGGTCTTTTCCTTCTCTTGTGTTTCTTGCCTAGAGAAGATCCTTTAGCATTTGTTGTAAAGCTGGTTTGGTGGTGCTGAACTCTCTCAGCTTTTGCTTGTCTGTAAAGGTTTTAATTTCTCCATCAAATCTGAATGAGATCCTTGCTGGGTAGAGTAGTCTTGGCTGCAGGTTTTTCTCCTTCATCACTTTCAGTATGTCCTGCCACTCCCTTCTGGCTTGTAGGGTTTCTGCTGAGAGATCAGCTGTTCACCTTATGGGGATTCCCTTATGTGTTATTTGTTGTTTTTCCCTTGCTGCTTTTAATATGCTTTCTTTGTATTTAATTTTTGACAGTTTGATTAATATGTGTCTTGGCGTATTTCTCCTTGTATTTATCCTGTATGGGACTCTCTGTGCTTCCTGGACTTGATTAACTATTTCCTTTCCCATATTAGGGAAGTTTTCAACTATAATCTCTTCAAATATCTTCTCAGTCCCTTTCTTTTTCTCTTCTTCTTCTGGAACCCCTATAATTCGAATGTTGGTGCGTTTAATGTTGTCCCAGAGGTCTCTGAGACTGTCCTCAGTTCTTTTCATTCTTTTTTCTTTATTCTGCTCTGCAGTAGTTATTTCCACTATTTTATCTTCCAGGTCACTTATCCGTTCTTCTGCCTCAGTTATTCTGCTATTGATCCCATCTAGAGTACTTTTAATTTCATTTATTGTGTTGTTCATCGTTGCTTGTTTCATCTTTAGTTCTTCTAGGTCCTTGTTAAATGTTTCTTGCATTTTGTCCAATCTATTGTCCATTCTATCTCCAAGATTTCGGATCAACCTTACTATCATTATTCTGAATTCTCTGTCAGGTAGACTGTCTATTTCCTCTTCATTTGTTAGGTCTGGTGCATTTTTATCTTGCTCCTTTATCTGCTGTGTGTTTTTCTGTCTTCTCATTTTGCTTATCTTACTGTGTTTGGGGTCTCCTTTTTGCAGGCTGCAGGTTTGTAGTTCCTCCTGTTTTTGATGTCTGTCTCCAGTGGCTAAGGTTGGTTCAGTGGGTTGTGTAGGCTTCCTGGTGGAGGGGGCTAGTGCCTGTGTTGTGGTGGATGAGGCTGGATCTTGTCTCTCTAGTGGGCAGGTTCACGTCTGGTGGTGTGTTTGGGGGTGTCTGTGGCCTTATTATGATTTTAGGCAGCCTCTCTGCTAATGGGTGGGGTTGTGTTCCTGTTTTGCTAGTTGTTTGGCATAGGTTTTCCAGCACTGTGGCTTGCTGGTCGTTGAGTGAAGCTGGGTGCTGGTGTTAAGATGGAGGTCTCTGGGAGATTTTCGCCGTTTGATATTATGTGGAGCTGGGAGGTCTCTTGTTGATCGGTGTCCTGAAGTTGGCTGTCCTACCTCAGAGGCAGAGCCCTGCCTCCTGGCTGGAGCACCAAAAGCTTTTCATCCACAGGCTCAGGATAAAAGGGAGAAAAAGTAGAGGGAATTAGTAGAAGTATGAGGAAAGAAAGAAGGAAAGGAGGGTAGGAAGGAAGGAAGAAAGAAAGAAAGAAGCAAAGAAGGAAAGAAGGCAAGAAGGAAAGAAAGGAGGGAGGGAGGGAGGGAGGGAGGAAGGAAGGAGGGAAAGAAGGAAAAAAGACAGAAAGAAAGAAGATACAGTAAAAATAAAATAAAGTATAATAAAGTTATTGAATTAAAAACTTCTTATTTAGAAAAAAAAAAAAAGGGACGGAAAGAACCTTAGGACAAATGTTGGAAGCAAAGCTATACCGACAAAATCTTACACAGAAGCATACACATACACCCTCATTAAAAGAGGTAAATGGGGAAAAATCCTAAATCTTGCTGTCAGAGACCACCTCCTCAATTTGGGATGATTCGTTGTCTAAAGGAGGGAAGGAAGGACGGAAAGAAAGAAAGAAAGAACGAAGGTAAAGTATAATAAGGTTATTAAAATTAATTATTAAGAAAAAAAATTAAAAAAAAACATGGACGGATAGAACCCTAGGACAAATGGTGGAAGCAAGACTATACAGACAAGATCTCACACAGAAGCATACACATACACATTCACAAAAAGAGGAAAGGGGAAAAAATCATAGATCTTGCTCCTAAAGTCCACTTCCTTAATTTGGGATGATTGGTTGTCTATTCAGGTATTCCACAGATGCAGGGTACATCAAGTTGATTGTGGAGCTTTAATCCGCTGCTTCTGAGGCTGCTGGGAGAGATTTCCCTTTCTCTTCTTTGTTCTCACAGCTCCCAGGGCTAAGCTTTGGATTTGGCCCTGCCACTGCGTGTAGATCGCTGGAGGGCGTCTGTTTTTTGCTCAGACAGGATGGGGTTAAAAGAGCCGCTGATTGGGGGCTCTGGCGCACTCAGGCCGGCGGGGACGGAGGGGCACAGAGTGCGGGGCGGGCCTGCGGTGGCAAAGGCCGGCGTGACTTTGCACCAGCCTGAGGTGCGCTGTGCGCTCTCCCGGGGAAGTTGTCCCTGGATCCCGGGAACCCGGCAGTGGCGGGCTGCACAGGCTCCGCGGAAGAGGGGTGTGGAGAGTGACCTGTGCTCGCACACAGGCCCCTCGGTGGCGGCAGCAGCAGCCTTAACGTCTCCCGCCCGCCTCTGGGGTCCGCGCTTTTAGCCGCGGCTCGCGCCCGTCTCTGGATTCCGCGCTTTCAGCCGCGGCTCGCGCCCGTCTCTGGGGTCCGCGCTTTCAGCCGCAGCTCGCGCCCGTCTCTGGGGTTCGCGCTTTTAGCCGCGGCTCGCGCCCGTCTCTGGAGTTCCTTTAAGCAGCGTTCTTAAACCCCTCTCCTCACGCCCCAGGAAACAAAGAGGGAAGGAAAAGTCTCCTGCCTCTTCTGCAGGTGCAGGCTTTTCCCCGGACTCCCTCCCGGCTAGCTGTGGTGCACTAACCCCTTCAAGCTATGTTCAAGCCGCCAACCCCAGTCCTCTCCCTGCGCTCCGGCCTCCTTGATATGATTTTGATCTTCTTAAATGTATTAAGACTTATTCTGTGGCCTAACATATGATCTATTCTGGAGAATGTTCCATGTGCACTTGAGAAAAAATGTTTATGCTGCTGCTTATGTAATGCCCTTTGATTATATAATGAAGTTTGATTATTTTATTCATTGAATCCATGAATATAGAACCCTCAAATATGAAGGGACGACTGTATACAGTTATGTGTCTTGGTGTAGGTCTCTTTGGGTTCCTCATACAAGGAACTCTCCAGGTTTCTTGGATTTGGGTGTCCATCTCCTTCCCAGGTTAGGGAAGTTTTCAGCCATTATTTCTTCAAATATGTTGTATGGCCTTTTCTCTCTCTCTTCTTCTGGGACTTCCTATAATGCAAATGTTAGTCTGCTTGGTGTTGTTTCATAAATCTCTTAAGCTATCTTCACTTTTTTCCCATCCTTTTTCTTTTTGCTGCTCTGATTGGGTGAGTTCTACTGCCTTGTCTTCAGGTAAACTTTTCTTTGCTTCATCTATTATAGTGTGATGTTGAATCCCTCCAGTGTATTTTTCAGTTCAGTTATTGTATTCTTCAGCTCTGTGACTTCTGTTTGGTACTTTCTTACATTTTCTATCTCTGTGTTGAAATTCTCATCCTGTGCTCATCCATTCTTCTCCCAAATTTGGTGAGTATTTTTATGACAATTACTTTGAACTCTATCAAGTAAATTACTTATCTCCATTTCATTAAGGTATTTTACTGAGATTTTATTTTGTTCTTTTGCTTAAAACATATTCCTCTGTTTATTTTCCTTCACCCTCTGTGTTGACTTCTATGAATTAGATAGAACAACCACCTTTTCCAGTCTTGAAGTGGTGACCTCATGTAGGAGATGAACCTTGTTGCTCAACTCACCCTAGCTTTTGGTTGTCTCTCAAACCTTTGTGATTGTCCAAGCAGTCTATTATATTTTTAATAGCTCCCAGTAATTTAGGGTGTGCCAAGACTTGTCAGTGGCCTAAAGAGGGGAGGATCTCAGTCAGCACTTATATTCAGGCTGATTGGAACTCAGATCCTCAGGAAGCAGCTTTTAAAGTATTCATATATAACAGTCCTGTGGATCCACAAGTGTAATCCCTGCTAGCCACCAGAGCTAGGCAATCTGGTAGTGTTCCCTGGGCAAACTTGGGGCTCCAGATTAATCTATAAGCTCCTCACTGGGAGACACAGATGAGCTGGAGTGAGTCAGAGGGAGAGCACAAAGATGATGTCACCTAGCCTGCATTCCTTGAGAGTACCTCCATTGTATCTAGGTGTGAGCCAAATCTGAAGCTCTTGACTCAGGCTGAGGCCCCAGGACTAGCAAGTAGGCCTTTTTCACTGAAAAGCTGGGGATGTGTTCCAGTCTGCTGTCTGTGCAGTGCCCTGGGGGTGGTAGTCTGCCAATAACCCTTTCTTCAATTGTTACAGTCACATGGGACTCAGGAACGCAAGCCCCCTGACTCCCAGAGCCAGATGATCAAGAGGCATTTGCTGGGCAGCAACTTCAAAAACTGAGGCACCAGATGTAAAATCTGGGGTACCAGACACAGATAAAAGTTCCCTTCTGAAAGATACTGGTGCTCTGGGGTGTGACAGAGAGAGAGCACAAAGACAGTGCCAGCCCTCTGAGGTCTCTGGGAAGGTTTATAGTCAATCTTCAGATGTGTTTAATTAGAAGTCTCCCCTCAGGCTGCAGCCATGATGATAAGCTAACAGGCCTGTTTCACAGAAAGATTGAGCTTCTGGGTCTATTGTCTCTTCTTGTGCCCTGAGAGTGGTAGCTGTTTAAGAACTCTTTCTCTATTGATTATAGTCTTTTGGGACCTGCAAGTGTAAGCCCCACTGACCCTCAGAGCCAGGTGATGTAGAGGTGTCCACTGGAAGCAGCTGCAAAAAGCAAGGCACCAGATGTAAAAAGCAAGGCACCAGATGTAAAAACTGTGGTACCAGACACATGTAAAAGCTCCCGTCTGGGAGACACTGGTATTATGGAGCAGGCAGAGGGAAAGTGCAAAGATGGCGCCCACTGAGAAAAGAAAAAAAAAAAAAAGATGGTGCCTGTCACCTTTAGCAAGGAAGAAGGAGAGTGTGAAAATGGCCCTAAACAGCCTCTGTCCCTAGGAGACTGGTGCTTTAAGGTTAGCAAATTAATCTCTTTCACATAAAGGCTGGGTGCTTTTCAAACAGCTGCTTCTCTGCTGGGCCCTGGGGTGAGTGAGTCCACATGTGAGCACTTTAAGAGCTCTTTCTCAGTTTGCTACAGCCCTTTGGGTCTTGGGGATATAAGCCCTGTTGGTTTTCAAAGTCAGATGTTTTGGGAACTCATCTGTTAGGTGCAGACCTTAAAAGCTGGGGTGATCGATGTGGAGTATGAATCCTTCACTCCTCAGGAAGAAGCTCCAGGTTGGTGACTTCTCTCCCAACTGTGCGTTGCCACACTTGGGGTGGTATTTATGGTGAGTTTGTATCTCAGCCTCTCCTACCTGTCTTCTTTTCATTTGCCTAATGTGAAGGAGTTTCTTAGCTAGTTTCTACGACTTTTTCAGAGGAAATTATTCCATATGTAGTTGTTAATTTGGTGTGCCTGTGGGAGGAGATCAATTCAGGATCTTCCTACATCATCAATTCAAACCACCTCCCTGTATCAGCTTTATTTGTAATAGCCCCAAACAACTCAAATTTCAGTCAACATGTGGATGGTTACTGACACATTCTACATGAATAAAACTCAAAATCATTATGCTGAGTGAAAGAAGCCAAATACAAAAGTCTGCATATTGTATGATTTCATTTATATTAAATTTTTAGAGAACACATGACTATAAAAACAGAAGCAGATCAGTAATTACTTATGGCTGGGGTCAGGGATTGACTGAAAATCTGAAGGAGGAAACTCTTAGGAAATGATAGCAGTGTTTTAAAGCTGCATTGGGATGATGGCTGCACTAATATGTAAACTTACTAAGAGCCACTGAATGGTACACTTTCATGGGTAAATTGTATGATATGTAAATTTCAGCTCAACAAAGTTGTTAAAAGCTAAAAGAAATCCATGTCCTCAGGAAGTTTATGTCTGGGAGGGGAAAGAGGAAGAGGTGAAGGACAATACACAAAATGAATTAAATATAATGCAAGTTGCAAACATGTTATAGACATCTCAATCTTTGTGTTTTAAGAGCGAAAGTCATCACCCTAATCACTGAATTGTCTATGTATAAGTCTCCTGCAAGCCCAAGGAGACTCTATTTTGCATTTCAAATCCATACAGTTGCTCTGGGACAACTTTAAAGGAACCAGAGGCTGAATTATCTAATGCGAGAGAATTGCAGGTAAGAGTGGAATGATAAAATTTATTTAATTTGGCCACACATCTTAATCTCCCCCTGTACCTGGACTTTCTAAGAATTTCTCAAGGGCAAAAATTTGACTTTCAACTTCTTTATCTAGATAGATCTGCCCCTCCCTGTATCCGTATCCCATGATGGGCTATGGATTTTATAAAGGCCGCAGATAACCAGCAAGGCTCTACTCTTGCCTCACAGTTGTTCTTCATTCTTTGTTTTTCTCTTAAAACAGTTTTCAACAAACCTCTTTCAAATTGTCCTATTATCTCTATTTCTTGGGATGCAATTTTTTTTCTGTTTGTGTCAGTGGAAGCACACATATGGTGGTTAATTTTCTTGCAAGGTTTGTAATTACTGTGTTTTTATCTACAGTAAGGATTGTTTCCTCTGGGAGTCCTGGGTGGTGAGTGCTGTGGAGGCATTCCCTCAGAGTGGTTCCGAGTTTGCCTCTGCCAAGTTCTTACAAGTTTCACTGGTCTGGAAACAGTTTTTCTGTTAATTTCTTAGCTTGGAGGTTTGTACCACATGGGGGTTGTGTGAATTTAAAGTCCACATCCATGCTTGGTACAAGTTTAGAGTTCCAGTTTCTCTGGAGTGTCTCTTCATTCATGACCATGGACCAGACAGAATGTGAATTTCCTGGTTACTTTCCTAGACCAATGAGCAGAGTTTTCTACTTCCTGTTTCATAGAGTTTCAGGCTTCATAGATTATTCAGGCTTCTAGATTTTTGTTGGGCTCTCAGTTCTAGCTCCACACTTCACACAGATCTGTGGCTCTATCATCTGACCTTGAGCTCAAGCCCTTAGATTCCTAAGATCCTTATCTGATTCTGATAGCCTCAGGAGGTATTTAGCCTCCGTTTATGCTCCCTTCTCTGGGTTTGAGTTCCCTTTTCATTCCTAAAGCTTGGGAATTTCCCTTACTTGCTTTCATGCTGAGCTAAGCATGTACAATCTTTATTTTGACCAGCATTTCTCTGTGTTTAGAACAAGAGATGATTCTTTACCATATCAATTCAGTCTATCATATTAACTAGTTGTATAAAGTTCCACCACTGAAATCTATAAGCAGTATATCTTAGGCCTGAATGATCAAGTTAATTTTACATTCATCCAAGGAATTGAAGGTAGAATTTCTATTCCTGTTACTGCTAACATAAACGAAGGTTTTCCTTTCTTCCCTGGGCTCACACTTAAATTTGACCTTTACAAGATAAGATGAAAAGAGGAGTGGATATTTGTGATGCCCAATGTAAAAGCCATCCACCTTCTTGCTGTGCTTTATGTACTTAAGTTTGTAGTTTCAACTTTCAAGAGCTTTATTCTTTCAGAAGAGAATGCATAATTAGGGCACACAACTTTTGCTTTTTTGCCCATGAAGTGCTGAGAGTGTCCTGAGCCACACGCTTCAATCCAGTTGGTTAATATTAGGACACACAAAACATAGGGGCATGTGTCTCATACTTTCAGTTGTGAGACACATTTTAAGAAGTTTGTTCTAATAATACACTGAATTTGTAAATTAGTTCCTCAAAAACTCATAGCAGAGCTGAGGTTATCATTATTTTGGTGTCACTCTTACTCATCATATTCATTTGAATATGCCCTTTTTTGAGTGAAAGATAAAGGATGGAGTCATAACTTGCGTATGGGGAATGTCCATTAAGAGTCTGTCTGATAGTGAATGTCATCTGTCCAGTGTGTTAAAGAGGGAAAAAGTTGAGAACCACTGATCCATGGATGTGGTTTTCTTGAGTTGAAGAGAAACATATATTCTCTCACTTTGAAAAATTACACACAAGCACACACACACAAAGCAAAATAGCTCAGGTGTGGTTGAATCCCAAGATAGTTCTTCATTGTTCACACTGGCCTTTCCTATCAATCATCTAATATGCTAAGTAACCATTTGTAGCCCAAACTATACTGGTGAAAACTCCAGGGTCCTTGATTTCACTGAGATTACAGACTCATATTGAATGAATCATTGTGATTTAGACACAGGCTCACACAGAAATAAACTGACTTTCCTGAGGTAAAATAATGATCTAGTTTCAATGCTGAAAAACTAATTCATGTCTTCTAATATGTTAATACAGTGTTCAATCTACTATAGACAATGTTGCCTTCCCATTTCTATGTATCTGGAAAAGAAAGAATCCTTGACATTCTAGAGTGATTTTTTTTTCTTTATTTGTGTATAATTGCTTTACAATGTTGTGTTAGTTTCTGCTGTATAACTAACACAACAGCTATATTGTGAGTGAATATAGCTATATATATACATATATCCCCTATATATATACATATACAGCTATATATATATATATATATATATATACATATATCCCCATATCTCCTCTCTCTTGCATCTCCCTCCTACCCTCCCTATCCCACCCTTCTAGGTGGTCACAAAGCACCGAGCTGATCTCCCTGTGCTATGCAGCTGCTTCCCACTATCTATTTTACATTTTGTAGTGTATGATAATCTCAATAGATGCAGAAAAAGCTTTTGACAAAATTCAACACCCATTTATGATTAAAAACTCTCCAGAAAGTAGGCATAGAGGGAACCTACCTCAAATAATAAAGGCCATATATGACAAACCCACAGCCAACATCGTTCTCAATGGTGAAAAACTGAAACCATTTCCTCTAAGATCAGGAAAAAGAGAAGGTTGTCCACTCACAGCACTATTATTCAACATAGTTTTGGAAGTTTTTGCCACAGCAATCAGAGAAGAAAAAGAAATAAAAGGAATCCAAATTGGAAAAGAAGTAAAGCTGTCACTGTTTGCAGGAGACATGATTCTATACATAGAGAATCCTAAAGATGCTACTAGAGCCAATCAATGAATTTGGTAGAGTGGCAGGATTTAATGCACAGAAATCTCTTGCATTCCTATACATTAATGATGAAAAATCTGAAAGAGAAATTAAGGAAACATTCCCACTTACCATTGCAACAAAAGAATAAAATACCTAGGAATAAACCTACCTAAAGAGACAAAAGACCTATATGCAGAAAACTATAAGACACTGATGAAAAAAATTAAAGATGATACAAACAGATGGAGAGATACACCATGTTCTTGGTTTGGAAGAATCAACATTGTGAAAATGACTATACTACCCAAAGCAATCTACAGATTCAATGCAATCCCTATCAAACTACCAATGGCATTTTTCATAGAACTAGAACAAAAAATTTCACAATATGTATGGAAATACAAAAGACCCAGAGTGATTTTGTGCACCTTTCCCCCCACTTCTTTCTAAAGAAGAACCCTCTTGCCATAATTTTCTAAATTAATTGATACAGCCACTGGAGTGAATTATAAATTATAGTTGAGAGCAAGCAATTATGAAGCTAAAGGCAGGAAGAAAGAATGTATTTTTTTCCAGTAAGATTCAAAAGGAGATGAAAAGTTGATGAGGCAGAGACAGGCAATGGTTATCCCAGATGGTGGAAACTGCAGCAAAGTAGGGTTTTCAACCCAGAAGAGATTAAGACTTTGTGAGAAAAGAAAGTGGGTACCAAAGCTAATTGACAACTGACTGGGGAAGGAACAACACTGGGAGAAAATCCTTGAGTACCCTTAAACTAATTATTTGGAAATGGTGAAAAATATGTGTGTGTGTGTGTGTGTGTGAGAGAGAGAGAGAGAGAGAGAGAGAGAGAGAGAGAGAGACAGAGAGAGACAGAGAGACAGAGAGATGGAAACATCCTACTGTTTCATGTTTCGCAACGCATGTAAAGCCAGGAAATCTTTTTAGGGATGATGCCCACAGCTATTTGTCTATACTAGAGACAAGTAGCATAGCAGCAGGCCTCAAAGATGAGACAGAGCACTGTTTTCATGACTAAAAGTTTAAGCAATGAGGTTGCTTTGGTCTATAATCGGCTCTTAGGGATAAGTGGCACAAAGTTCAGTGAAAAATGAAATGTTTAGAGTTACAGGACTTACCAAGCTGTCACATCAAGTAGCCTCAATCTCAATAGAAGTTTCTTACACTGAATTTCATCAAGGGTAAATAAACAGAACTCCCTTTGTGACTACATAGCATGCCCATAAACCTTACTTACTTTACCTCTTTCATCTCCTTACAACAGGGATTGGTTGGCTCAGTGTCTGAAGATACTTGTTTTCTCATTCATATTTCTGATTCAAGGACATAAGGTATAGGCAAGGCAGAAACACAGCATGGGAAGAGTACTGGAGTCAGGACACTGAAATTATAGACCTGGTGGTTTCACTAGGTTGTGTGGGGTTTTTTGCTGTTTTTCGTTTGTTTGTTTTGATAAGTTCATTCTCCCAAATAGCCTCAGTTTCTTCTAAAAAATGACAGTCAACTAAGAGAATTTCTAAGGACCCTTTCAGGTCTGACATTCTCATATTTCAAGAAGCTGGCATACAAGAGTGAGTGTTAGGATTTTCCAGGTGGGAAGAATTTCTTCCATTGGAGTACAAGCCCTGGAGTAGCAGTCGTTAGTTCTCTTTGTAAAAGGAAGAGGATGTGAGTCCCTCTGCCTTGGGTAGGTTTTGGCTTTAGCTCCAAGGTCCCTTGGCCCTGGTGTTTTGTGTCTGAGTCTGCCTGCCTGCTGTGCCTGGAGTCCTAGTTCCTGTGTATCCCCCCTTAACCTCTGTTTACTGCAGAGTGAGTTTCCTGCCTATGCACCCTACCTTGCCTTGAACCCTAGTTCCTCTCTGTCCCACTGGCCCCTAGCTGCTTATGTTGGCTCTGCTGATCTTGGCTTATGGCCCTGCTTTCCTTGACCCAGTGCTTTCCATATCTCAGTTTGACAAAGGGATTTTAAAAAGTTCCCTATGGGAAAAGACAAAGACCTTGAGTATTAACTCACTACACTAGCAAGTCCAACTCATACTCAGCAAATTGAGATGGCAAGAGAGTGGAAGTAAGCAAATACTCTATCTGTGTGTGTGTATGCAAGTGTATATATAGTTGCAAAAGAATTCATCTGAATTGAATTAATTAATAGTTCAAAATTAAATACACATGATTCTCTATAATTTGTTAGGTGGAAGAATAAACAGACAACACTTTTAATCCTTTACTATTAAATGACTTCATTTTTAAAAAATTCCCTTATTGATCTAGAAATCTAGGTTTGTAGGGTAGCCAACCTGTGTAATCATATCAGTTGAAAAGTGATTTAAATCCATGTGAGATTCATATTTAAAGTTATTTTCATTTGTTTCAAAAGTTATTTACTTGGTTTCCAACTATATGGAATTAAATGTTAAGGTTTATAACGTTACATCTATTCTAGGAACCAAAAATAAAACACAGGGTAACCATTACTTTCTGTAAAGGAGGTCACTTTTGTCATTTGAGAACATCTGATTGGAAACAAATCTTTTTCACTTTCTCCCCTTCTGCATCATCAAAAGTGCTTTTGAATCCCTTACTGATAAGATCACAACTTCAGGTACTAAGAATTACTGGCTAGTCAAATCCTGCTGTACCAGTTCAGAGGAGAAATGCATCAATACAACCATGGTAATTCTTACTGTGTATCTGAAGATTGATCCAGGTATTATATGGTGACTGAAGAAAATGCTGATCTGTTTTCTGGGTATAATAGTGTGATTTAAAACGTGGTTGTGGAAAGCTTTAAAAATCTTCAACAAAATAAAAATAAAATGTGGCTGTAGATTTTTTTTTTTTTTTTTTTTTTTTTTGCCGTACGCGGGCCTCTCACTGTTGTGGCCTCTCCCGTTGCGGAGCAACAGGCTCCGGACGCGCAGGCTCAGCGGCCATGGCTCACGGGCGCAGCCACTCCGCGGCATGTGGGATCTTCCCGGATCGGGGCATGAACCTGTGTCTCCTGCATCGGCAGGAGGACTCTCAACCACTGTGCCACCAGGGAAGCCCGTGGCCATAGTTTTAACATAGGTGACATTCACTTTGATAAGCCTTGCTGGCTGTTTGCAGGCTGTGACTCCAGAATCAATGTTTAAAATAATCCCACAAGGATCCTTTAATACTTCAGAAAAAGGAAATATCAAGGTTTAATGCCAGGTGAGAATATGAAACTTGAAGCTATCCACAGATTTCTGATCAGATTCATGTCACACTATTGATTTTCTGAAGTCCCACAACAGTTTTTTTGGACTATTAATTTCCTTTGACAACAAATTCCCCTTGTCTTGCCATTCATTAAACTATTTTGCTGCCTACTTGATTGACATGCCTCTACGTTCCTCTTTTGCCCATTTGAAGCCTCACCATTCAAGGTGTAGCTCAAGTGTAATCTATACCATGAAGTCAGCCCTGACTACCCTAAGTGCACGCTGACATATCTCGTTTTCTCTAAAATCTATTTGCATATGTTCATAGGGAGTTAAACATCTAGTTGTGCTCCACCTCATAAATTATTACAGCAAAAATAAGCTAAGCACCTAATATGTTCTAAGTTAATCCCCAAAGACACCCAGTGAGTAAGGTACTAATATTCTCAGTTTACAAATGAGCAAATGGAAGCAGAGAGAAGTTAAACATCTTGTCCAAAGCCACAGATATTGAAAGTAGGAAAGCTTAAAACCAGACAAGTTTAGCTCCATAGTCAAAGATCCTAACCACTCTTCAATACTGCCTTTTCACAGATGTTTGTCTCATTTACCAATTAAATGTTATAGTCTTTAAAAGTGGAAACCATATTTCATATTTCACTTTCATTTCCATAGAGAGACTAGCATAGTGCAAGGCATGCAGTTGTGCCCAATAGTACTTGCTTGTTTCTCAATATCTTAGCTCAAATTTCAACTTTTCTTATTTTAAAAATTCTCTCTTATGGCATTAAATGTATCTTTGTAAGCCATCAAAATCCATCCATTTTGGAATAAAGCAGCACACAAATAATAATTGAATGCCCTGCAGTTCAAGATTTTTCCTTTCTTTCCCCAACTCTCTTAAAGCGGGAGGAGGGAACAAAGGAAAAGGAAGAGGAACAGATGTGATCCATCCGTGTTGCCTTTTGAAAAATTACATCAAGGCATAGTCAACAACAAAATGAGAGGAAACTTCAACGGTTATATGCCTGTGAAAATCAGCCAATATGCTGTTTCAGGCAATACCAATAAAAGAGGGCAACTGTCACTTTTGCTTTGGATTTTATCTTGAATTGTTCTGTGCATGGAATCTTTCTCTGCCCATGTCCATAAATTCCAGAAGAAAAAGAGTTGGTTCAATGAATCTAGAAAGGGAGAATAGAACAATTACATTCCTTTCATTTAATAGTTCAAATAAATTTTCTATTCTTTAGACAGAAGGATACATGAACAACAGAAAATAAAGGATTTTGAAGCTAATTATTACAATTAACAATATCATAATACACAAGAAGTCACCTCCTCTTTATGCCTTTGCTGAAAGGTATGATGATTAATAGAAACAAAGACCCATCATTAAAGTCAGAAATCAAGTTCTGAGTCTTATGCCAGGAACAACATGGAATGAAATTCTGAAAGTCAGTGAAGTATATTTTGGGGATTTTGTGCACCTTCCAGTAATTTATCTCCATTCCTTGAGCCATATAATCCCCAGTTCTGGGTCCTCACTTTGTTTCTCCTGCAACAACAATGAGCCAACCACCTTGCTGGAGACGGATTCCCTACCTCATCATTCCTCTACCCTTCCCTACTGGTATCCTGCACTGCTCTTAGCCACTCAGTCTTCATAACTTAAACAACTCTTCCCCACTGTAACTTTCCACTAAAAACTCTTTGTACCTTCCATAGTGAAAAAATTGACTAATTAAAAAAAATAATCCATGATAATTTGCTAATATGGGGTAAAGCTAAAGAAGGGGGTTCTCCATACTCTTCCACATAATATGTGTTTTTTTCTTTGAAAACTAGTGTACATCTTCAGCAAAGTTTCTCAAAGAGCAGGCCAATATAATATTTGCTTAACAGAGTAGACCTTTCTAAAATTCCTCTCTACTCATCTATTGACTCTAAGTTCTCAAATTGCTGCTCACAATCTTTTCTCTCCCTCCTCTAAAATTCTTTCCCAATTACACAGGGAACTATCCTGTCTCCTCAATCATCCCCACTCTCTCTGCCCTCTGGATCTAGTCCTATCGTCCTTCCCTTTCCTTTCCCTACCATTTCCTTTATAAAGGCTCTATAAAGCTATGAATTTTTAGTATAAAATAATAAATGCTTATAAAATTCAACAGTGCACAAAATTTTTAAAAAATCAAAATCCCCTATTTTCCCAAAACAGTCACACGCTGCAACCTCCCAATTACACTGTTAATTGCTTTGTAAGTATCTTGTAACTAGGCTTCTGGGAACAATGATCTCCTTAGGTTTTGAATTTTCATAGCTTCTACAGTTCCTTGCACAGGTATGCCACTTCATTTCAACAAACATATAACAAGTGCCTACCATGGGCAAAGTCTTTTTCCTTGGTGTTGAGAGGATATAAAATTAAATAATACATGGTTGGTCTCTGCCTTCAAAGATATCATGGTGTCACTACGCATTCTTTATCAAGATAGTTTCATGGCATTTCTTAGGTTGGTAGTTTTCCTCTCACCTGTTTGTGTTCAGTATTATTCTGAACTATTCACATGCTTGCTAGACCAGGATGATGTTTTATGCAGTCCCATATTTCCCACAGTGTGAATATTATACAAGCAGTAGGCCAGGAGTGACCTAGTTGGAAAAAAATCTCAGAGCCAATTGTTTCTGTCACACCCTCCTCTCTATTTGACTGGAGCCAACAGGGACCTCTCAACATCATTCCACCCTGGCCCATTCCCTACACCCTCTTTCACTTACTCCTTATAGTCAATACCTGATTGAAAACAACCTCTTTCCCCTCCAGCTCTCAAGTAGATACTCAAAGATAATTTTCCTTGACCATCCAGCTCAGAAAATGAAGGAAATCACCTTTCCCAGTGCATTTGGGCAGGAAACTGGTTAATGTGAGTTATACCTTATGCACATGTACTGGCCCTCTGCCACACTAACATTCATGGCCATCTGAAGGAAGAGACAGCCTATCTGTAAGAAGCCATGTCAGATGTGACTGAGGAAAGTTGTCTAATTTGCCAGCTAGAAGTCAGGGCTAGGAAGTCAGCCTGTAAACGGAGGAAACAGGGATACAGCTTTTGGAAGAAATACTCAAGTTGACAATGTCAAATAGCCTCTGCAACTAGGAGTACAGATGGTGATGTAAAAGACCCAATAATCTTGTTATCTCTATTCCTTGTATTCATCATCACAACCACTCAACGAAGATCTAGGTTTTCTGCATATGATTTTCTCAAGAGGACAGACATTGAGCTCCTTGAGGATAGAGAACTGGGTCTCTTTTTCCCCATCCTCTTTAGTAGCTTGCACATTATTAGGCACACAGAAGGTTTGAATTGCTTTTCTGACTAGAGTACCCCTAGTTTAAGGATAGAGGAGATTGCATTCAGGAAAGAAAGGTATGCTTGTTTTAATTAAATCCCTTGTTTCATTTTTCTCTTTCAGGAGATTGTGCTCTAGACCTCGGTTTCATTTTCACTATTATCACTTTTTTAGTATCAGAAGCCACTACAACCTCTAGGTTTTCCTTTAGTAGTCTATTCCCAGTTGCACTTCCTTGTATTTCCTTATCCCTAATATTTATTCTAATCCTTTCTTTTCTTATCTACAAATGACTAGTCTTAGCAATCCCAAGTTATGTGAATAATTTCCTTCCTGCGTTTATATTATTGTCTTGAATATACATTCAAGAACAGCATCTTGTACTTAGCTTCTTTCTCTTCATGAGTCTTTCCTTAGAACATTCTTGCTTTCTCTTTTTGTACTTTATATTGCAGATTTTCTTCTGTTTATCCCCACTCTTCCTGTATGTGTTACAAGATCTATATGCATCATTCCAGATGTTGCCTTGTAAAGGTCAAAATTACCTGAACATAATTGCCCATGGTTTTCTACAAAGAGGCAACAGGGAAAACAGAGTTTACTGAAATCCATAAATGGTATGAAACCATGTTTTGTATATTAGTTTGAACTTCTCTTTATAGTTTTTCCCCCCAAAGATAGCTAAAGAAGCCAAACTGACTCGGCTGTTAATTCCATTCTCTGCCTGTTCACTAAATAAGGAAAGAAAAGCAGTGCAGTAACTTAGCAGGTAAAAGGAAGGAAAATAAGCCATTCAAATGGTGTAACTAATTCCTGAATAGTTGCCAGTTGTCTATCTTTTATCTCTTTGGCCTAGACATACATATAAACACCTATTCACTCACATATATCCACTTAACGAAGATATTGTTCTTTACTATGATCTCTATCTCTCTCTCTATCTGTGACGTGGCATTTTCTCCCTGAGTTAATTACATCTGTCTCCACCATATTCCCCTCATACTATGTATGTATGCACATAAGTTTGTACCTCAAAAATGATCTCAAGTAGGACCTGTTAACCAAAGTTATACATCTGCTATGTACACAGCTCTGCTGATAGCCTGAAGAGAGGGCAAGAAAGAAAATAATAGAAAATAGCTCAACAGGAAAAGTGTCCATACAAAATCTGCACTTAGTTTTATGGCATATAGCAAAACCTTAACATTTAAAAAATCTGATAATTTAGAACAAAGATTGCTAAAGCAAGAAACAAAATAGTATAGATAAGATTTTAAGAAGGATATTTAATGTATCACAGTCTTACAAAAGGAGAATGATTTCAAGCTATTTAAAACAACCATTTACATACAAACAATTTGCTAGTTTCCAAACATTCTTGTCTACTTGTTAAGGCTCCACTGGCAAATGAGGTCAGCCTATGGGTGGAACAATTACGATTAAGTTATATATTACTCAGGCACAATTGAGTTGACAGATGTTTGTTTGCCATGTATTTTTCTTAAAATTTTTAGACTCAATGAAAAAGTTGTATGTATTTTTTAAACATCTTTATTGGAGTATAATTGTTTTACATTGTTGTGTTAGTTTCTGCTGTAAATCAAATTGAATCAGCTATACGTATACATATATCCCCATATCCCCTCCCTCTTGCGTCTCCCTCCCACCCTCCCTATCCCACCCCTCTAGGTGGTCACAAAGCACCGAGCTGATCTCCCTGTGCTATGCAGCTGCTTCCCACTAGCTATCTATTTTATGTTTGGTAGTATATATATGTCCATTCCACTCTCTCACTTTGTCCCAGTTTACCCTTCCCCCCTCCCCGTATCCTCAAGTCCATTCTCTGGTAGGTCTGTGTCTTTATTCCTGCCCTGCCCCTAGGTTCTTCAGAACCTCTTTTTTTTTTTTTTTTAGATTCCATCTATATATGTTAGCATATATTTACAATAGCCAGGACATGGAAGCAACCTAAGTGTCCATCGACAGATGAATGGATAAAGAAGATGTGGCACATATATACAATGGAATATTACTCAGCCATTAAAAGAAACAAAATTGAGTTATTTGTAGTGAGGTCTATGGACCTAGAGTCTGTCATACAGAGTGAAGTAGGTCAGAAAGAGAAAGTTGTATGTATTTTTAAAAGTTGATTTATTTTTTAAGCCTGAGATTAAGCTGTATTCTACACTATTTAACAATTTGAAAATCAGCCTGTTGATGTGCATGAGACTTGCACGTACAGTTTGTCTGGAATGTATTATATTCTGCTCTGTATTACAGTTGTGTATATTGCTGACCTTCCTTACTGTACTGCAAACTTCTTGGCAGGCCCCATAATTTATCTTTTTAACCCCTGCGAAGCCCAGCAGTGTCTTACACTGAGTATGCTTTCAGCAAATGCTAAATTAATTAAACTAGATTCCAAAACACCTCGCCTAGGCAATACTTCAATCTCTATGTTCCAGGTACTTTATGTAATACATGTACATGTCTTTAAAATGCATTTCCTAATTCAGATTTTTCACTATTTCTGACTTGCCTTTTCACCCAACTATATCTAAAAAGTGAGGTCATACTCTTTACATTTACACAGCAAAGTCAGACACACATTTGGTACCACCAATATTCTTTTGAAAGACATATGGAGAAGAGTGGATGTGGTTAATGTTAGTGATAACATTTGCATATCTATCTTTAACAGACTCAAAGTATATGGAGCTAGAAGGGAACCTTGAGATCATCATCTCACTCTCTCTCTGTGTAGATGAGTAATGGAGGGCACAAAGGTAAATAACTTGTCCAAGAACACATACTAACTGCTGGCAGAGCTTGCAGTGTAATCCAAATGTCTTACCTATAAGCTAAATGGTCTTTCCAAGACAGCAGCTACCTCTGGTTCTTACACTGAGACCATCGCCATATCTTCCGGCCAGACCTTTTTGCCTTCAATCTCTTCCCCTTTCCAATTTGTCTTGTAGACTTTGCATGTTTTTCTTCCCTAAGCATAGATTCAGTCATGACACTTCTCTGCTTCAAAATCTAAAATGGCTTTATTTGGCATTATAAATATACCAATTCAAGTGGTCTCAGTGGGGGAGAATTCTGCCCCAGAAGGGGATACTTGGCAGTGTCTTGAGCCATTTTTGGTTGTCACAACTGGGGAAGGAAGTGTTATTGGCATCTAGTGGGTAGAGGACAGGGGTGCTTCTAAACATCCTGCAATACACAGGACAGGCCCCCACAACAAAGAATTCTGTGGCACCAACTGTCAATAAGTGCTGAGGTTGAGAAACCCTGTTCTAGATTTAGAGGACTTTCATGGCCTGACCTCAACTTTATTTTCTAACTTTATTTTCCACTACCTTCTGGCAACTTAGAAAATGTAAACTACTTCTTATTTCTTGTATACGTTCCATACTTTCTCATTGCCTTGATTTTGCTTAACTTGAAATGTTTTTTTTTCATCTTTCCACATTCTTTCTATTTGTTAAAGACTAAACTATATGTGGCTTCCTTCATAAAAATCTTCCCTGATCCTTACAACTAGATCATTGTTTCTCTTCTCAAGTCTCATAGAAATTTGTATGTAAGCTATTAAAAATATATATATTATTTTGGGAAGTCTGGCTGTTAGACTATGAAGCAGCTGTGAGAAAAATACACTAAGGTTGGAGTCCAAAGACTTATGACTTCACCATTTATTAAGCATGTTTGATCTTGGACATGCCATTTAATCTCACCAGGCTTCAAATTTTTCATCACTAAAATGGGACAAATAATGCCTACTTCCTAAACATGGTGAGAGGAGGAAGCAAAATTAAATAAATGAAAGTGCTTTTTAAGTTTTAAAGCACTATGCCAACTTGAGGGATTGTTATTTTTATTGCAAGGGGAGTTAGTCCTTGAAAGGTAGGTAAAGCTTCCATTTAACCTTGTGTAGGGAATAAGAAATGCCATTGACCATACTGCAAGTTTTCTGGCTGACCTTGTGTGAGGGCTTGGAATATGCTAAAGTCTAATTTTCCAAATGAAGAGTACAGTATGTTCTTTATGACTCGTATCTACTCGGTGTGGTGGTAAGGAAAACACTTCCTTTCTCTGGAGAAGAAAGAGAACAGGTGAGTTCACCAGCCAATTATTCACAGCAGGATTGCCAGGGGCAACAAGAGACCTGCAAAACAATTTTTCTGCAGTCAAATACATCCAACTCAAAGAAAGTCATAATTTACTTCCAGTTACTTGCAAGGGCATTTCTGGAAGTGTTGTCCTTGCCATTTCATAATCCCCAGAATGCAAGTGTCCTTTGGTAGCCAAAGTTTGGGAATAAAATATATGAGAGTTAATAAGAAGAAACCTGACAGGATTTTATTCTTGGATGATAATTTGTCATATTTGCGGAGGCCTGGTTATCTAAATTTTGTATAACACCAATACCTATGGAAATCAGGGCTGGATAAGAGGCCCTGGAGCTTGAGATCATAACTATACAGATGTTTCACACTAGAGGTCACTCTTGCAATCTAAGAACAAGATTCTGAAAATAAGAAAACACAGCAAAACAGAACAAAAAGCAAACACCCATCAACAACAACAACACAACACAGACATGACATCAATGCAAAAGCTGAGGATACAGTTTTTCATTTGAAATCTATGAGGGTGGTTTCAAAATGATCAAATGAATTGGTAATATGATGGGTAGTTATTATTGAGTACAGGAGGGAGCTAAAAAATAACAATTGTTCTACCTGGCAGGCAGGCAGGTAAACAGCCTGTTCTTCCATGACTTGGGACATCAACCCACAGCTGCACTGAAATGATCAGCTTGATACAGATCTAACTAGACTGGAATGACATACAC
The DNA here is from genome assembly GCF_963455315.2 of Globicephala melas. Taxonomy (NCBI): domain Eukaryota; kingdom Metazoa; phylum Chordata; class Mammalia; order Artiodactyla; family Delphinidae; genus Globicephala; species Globicephala melas. The sequence continues at coordinate 38,303,167 of NC_083335.1, forward strand.
ATTTTAAACTGAGTTGTTGGTAAGAGGAATTGCAGGAATTCAATGCAGCAATATAGCAAAGAATAAATACTCTCTGTTCCTGGCTTTCTAAAGAAAAGTAGTTTTTATTGTGAAAGTTCATTTCTTAAACCGATGTCAAATGTCTAAGTGAGTAGATTAGAATCATCCTATGAGTTGTCTCAAGGACTAGGCACATATTTAAACATAACAGGCCACCACTATGTATTTTATGAGGGAATGGCTCAAACTCTTCTCCTGCTTCTCCATACCTTCATCTCTGCTGCAAACTTAATTGGCCTGCACAGTGCCTGAAATTCCAGCTATCATTCATTCCTCAGGTAAATGCATTTTACTTTCATGTGGCCCTTATTAAAACCCAAAATCTCCTGGAAGAAGAAGAGGGGAAAGAGGTAAAGTTTTTATCATCATTCAAACCTCACTTTTAAGGTAGATTCTCATTTGGGAACCTGGCAATAAAGTCCAAAGGAAGACAGGACATGTGACACAGGAGGAAATATTGATGTGGTTCAGAGGAGAGGAAAGACAGGTATGGGTGGTAAACATGAGGCACCACTGGGGAGCACTTGAGAAGGGAGGGGAGTACTGAAAAAAACAATGAGATAATAATGATTTCAAATTTTATCAAGCTAGTAGTATGAGAGAGATTTAAAAATCTGGCCTTGGGCTTCCCTGGTGGTGCAGTGGTTAAGAATCTGCCTGCCAATGCAGGGGACATGGGTTTGAGCCCTGGTCCAAGAAGATCCCACATGTCGTGGAGCAACTAAGCCTGTGTGCAACAACTACAGAGCCTGTGTTCTAGAGCCCATGAGCCACAACTACTGAGCCCACATGACACAACTACTGAAGCCCATGTGCCTAGAGCCCGTGCTCCGCAACAAGAGAAGCCACCGCAATGAGAAGCTCATACACCACAACAAAGAGTAGCCCCCGCTTGCTGCAACTAGAGAAAGCCCATGTGCATCAACGAAGACCCAATGCAACCAAAAATAAATGAATGAATGAATGAATAAGTAAATAAATTTATTAAATAAAAATTAAAAAAATAAAAATCTGGTCTTTCATCTGCAAATTAAATCAATACAAGTATGAAGAAAACTTTTATTTTCTCTATGAAAGAAGGATAAATAATGAATAATATTATTAAATAGACTCTAATATATATATATATATATATATATATATATATATATATATATATATATATATATATATATATATATACACTAGACCGGTAATAAATCAAAGGAATACTGACACAGTAAGTTTGATCTGTCCAACATATCCTCTTTCTTAATGGCATGTGTTTAACAAAAACAAAACCATAGAAATGGGGCTTTGGTTTCAAGACCTAGGATGTTTTGTTACCAAAGCACATTAGCAAAATGTCACCATAAAGCCTGACTGAGATTTAAGCACTTTTCAAGAACTTTCACCTCAAGCGCCTGGGAGAATGATAGGTAGCTATACTGGAATAAGGGAAATCAAATTATAGGACTTGAGTCCAGAAGAGTAGGTGAGTCATTTAGGGAAATTCTCTTTACAATGTACACCTTTGAAGAAAATCAGATGATTTATAAGGTTCTGTCTAAACATCAGGAATAAAGTGGTTACGAGACTCAGTTATCTCAATAATTCAAGCCCAACATAGCCCACTCTTGCCTCAGTTTCAGATTTAGCTCCCTGCCAAATCTGTCCAGGAAATTGACTTCAGAACTCACTTTTCTCTGAAGGCACTGATGGAGCCAAAGGCAGTGCAGAAAAAGTGACTCTTACTGAACAATTTAGCCCATGCCAGTTTATAATGCTACTTTTGCTGTAATTCATAACCTTGGGAGAATTTACCTTTTCTTATTAGTACCAACCACATCCACAGTGAGTTAAAAGTGGGAGAAATTGTTAGAGAGAAAAATTCTGTTGGCAAATGAAAACTAAAAACTAGGAAAAAATATATAATATGATACTACTGAGAAAAATTCAGTGGCTGCTGGAAGACATTTTAAGGACTAACCTCTGATTCTTCTACCTAGAAAGTAAAAATTGATGGCTAATAATCTGTTCTCTGCAACATAAGAGCTGCCTGAACTTGGAAACTCAAAAAATCTAAGCAGTGACCTAGAGAAAAGGACAAAAAGCCCCAAGTTTATGTTCAGGGTGTGTTTCATCCAAAAAAGATACAATAAAGCCATGTTAAAAATAAGTAAGCTTCTCTAAGAAAAGCATCTCACTTCAATTCTAGGACCCTTGAGAAGGTCACAGGGAAAGCAGAGATTTGTCTAAGACTTGAAGAGGGTTGATTCCAAACCCCACCCCACAGAGGAATGTGGAAGAAGAAAAAAGAGCCATGGTAGGTTAAGCTAATCAAATAAAGAGAGATAAACTGAAGGGAGAATATCTGGGTTCAGTGCCAAAATTATTTACTCATTTTAAAATTCTATGACAGAGGATAAATATCTGTATAACCTGTTGTAAGTTCACTATAATGTATGATCTCTGAGGCCAGAAATTTTAATCTGTGATGTTCATTGCTATATTTCCAGAGCCTAGAAGAATAATCGACACATAGTAGGTCTTCAATAAGTATTTGCTGAAAGACTGAATGGGTGAGGGCATCTCTCTAATCTGTATATATAAAATGTAAAATGTATATATCTAGGAATATTGTGAGGGTTAGGTGGCAGAATGCATGTACAGGTGTCAATCCAGGTTTTGTGGGCCTAAGGTTTACACAGTTCAAGGGGGTACCTTTAAGAAAAAGAATACAGAATTATAAGTACAGAATTAGGTATGAAAGTGAATATATTTTTAGAATGAGAAAATAAATCACTTTATATTACACATTTTGAAAACCTGATAAATGCCACAAACATCACAGAATCAAAAGAATAGTTCCATGAATAAACTACCTGACACACTTTATATTTTTATTCCTTACATTTTTAACTGCATATACCCTGCTTTCCTTCTCATATGACAACAATTTTATAATATTTTCTTTAGACAGAACATAAAGATAATCCAATCTTTCCTCTAGCACAGTTGATTGAAATTTTCTTTTTATTATTGATAAGTTTAGAAGTTTCCTTCAGCTTCAGAACTTATTATTAATGTCATGTAAAGTCTGAGAATTGCTGTCAAATTAGGGGGAAGCACGTACCAACTTTAAAATCAATTTTCTACCAGTTTTCTGGTAGATATAGAATAATCTTCCATAGGCTGCTTCTAGCCCTATATATGTCAAAGCTTATTTCTCTTACATTCACTTATACTTCTGTTGCCAAACACTTTGGGACGTGTTATTGTTGTAACAGGACTTCTGGTTCTGCAGCTTCAGGTCACTGGGTGAGTCAGCACAGTGGGTGGTAGGATGATTTCCTGGAAGCCATTCCATACTGGGGTAGCTAGCATAACAAAACTGTGAATCCTATGTCCTACCAAACCCAAATTAAGTGTTTTGCTAGGTCAACTGAGGCTTCTCAGATCCCTAAAATGCTCATGTTTACTCCAATGCCATCAGGTAAGAGGGAAAATGACTTAACTGAATTCAGGTAAAATATCTTCTACAAATTTTACAAAGACATAGGACACGGCGAGGGGGAAGGGTAAACTGGGATGAAGTGAGACGGTGGCATGGACACATATACACTACCAAATGTAAAATAGATAGCTAGTGGGAAGCAGCCACATAGCACAGGGAGATCAGCTCGGTGCTTTGTGACCACCTAGACGGGAGGGGTGGGATAGGGAGGATGGGAGGGAGACGCAAGAGGGAGGAGATATGGGGATATATGTATATGTATAGCTGATTCACTTTGTTATAAAGCAGAAACTAGCACACCATTGTAAAGCAATTATACTCCAATAAAGATGTTAAAAAAAAAAGAAAAACATATGACCAGAAAAGAACATTTCTAAGGCTATTCTCAGAGGTTTGGAGGGAGCCTATAAGGCTTATACTTCATTAACTTCACAACAACCCAACCTCTGTGGATATGTGAGTGTACTTTGTAAAGTGCAGAGTGTAATAAAAACATTGATGATGGTGATGATGATTGTATTACAAAATATGTAGCCTAGTGACATTTGTAGAAAGTAACAAGTTATGGGAGAAGCCATACTGGTCTCTTTAAGAGTCATTTCATGCTGTGTGTACTCTACTCCCTGAAAATCCCTGGTAGAAACCATATCCTGATTGCCTGACCTGAATCTCAGGAAGCAGGAAGGAAAAATGTTGGCTTGTATAACTATGTCATTTATGCAGTGATTCCATAAAAAAGGGGCTCTAGAAACTAGCCCCAGTGATGTCAAAAATTCCCTGGATCACCCCCTTTTATTTTTAGTATGCATTTTTTAGAAAAATATATAATGATAGAAAATATCTACTAATTCACTAATGATTTGAAATAAGCTGCCATTTTATTCATCACAACAGCATTTGCACATAACTCAAAAATGTCAGTGGTATAAATATATGAATAAGACATAATAATGATTCAGTCTTCAGGTGTCGTGTGTGTATATAGCTTCTTCATAACCCCTATAGTTTCTAAGCCAGTTCTGACCTGGGAGGAGCGAATGTTAGGACTGTTAATCCAACCCATAAATGGGTGAATTCTGGAATTCATCTTTCTGTCTTGATATTCTTTAAGCCACCAAGTCCACTGTAACTCCCAGCCATTCAGCTGGCACCATATAAACACAAGGCTCAATGAATCTCTCACCATACAGATTCAACATTCAGGTTTGGCCTTTGACACTGTATTGTTACTTAGGTTCTTGTCTTCCCTCCTTGACTGACATGTTGGTTTTCTTTTTCAGCTATGTTGCCTTAGGCCACCTAAAATAAATATCCTGTTTTGTCTATGTCTGGCTCCCAGGAACTCCTATTCTGAGGTCCCTAAGTTTTCTCTGGTCCTATGAGTGGAAACTGGATAATAGGACTAGTACATGGTATCTTTAAAGTCAGCCCTAGGTGTTCACATGTGCCCTGAGTCAGTCATGGTCTTCTCTGTATCCCTGTCATGTTTACCCAGTTCTTACAACTTCCCACATGAGATTAGTGACTGACCTTGAACTCTAGTCCATTTGGCCAGAACCATGATCCTTTGCCTAATTTTTGCTGGTCTTTCAACTCTTGCTTTATGGGGGTTGGATATGGTGTCCCATATTCACTCATCAACAAGAATTGCATTGTTAGCACTTCATCTGCTTTGAAGTATTACTAGTCCTAAACACCAGATTGGGGCTCCTTGATTGTTTATTAACCATAGTCTGGATGAACCTCTTCCCTTTAGATAGTATATCTCTTTAGATATGACACACTGGGATGATAGCCAATCACCTAGAATCAAGATGTCCAGCTGTGTCAGTTCCATTAACATTTGTCCTGGGCTGGCCTATCCCTCCTTCTTCACCTACATATGTAGCTGAAGACCCATCTGCCTTAGATAAAGCATGACCAATTTGGGCACTTGCTTTTATACAATCATCTATGATTCTCTAGTTATTTCATTTGGTAGCCTTATCTCTCTAACTAGATTGTGAACTCCTTGAGGAAAGGAACCATGCCATATGCTTATATATTTCCATGGTCCTGGCTACATATTGAGTATTGTGTTTGAATTTTTCAAAGCAGAGTGAAGATACATGAGTTGGTGAGGTACCAGAATTGGGAGAGGAGTGGTAGTTAAGTGGGGATCCCATCCCAGTTCTCTAATTCTCCTCCTGGACTTAGATGGCACACCATTAGAGAAGACTGTATGCAGAAACTGCAGCACATGCAAAAGAGCAATTAAGTACTTGGCTTTGGAGTCAGTTGTGGGTATTTGGTCAAATCACTTATTCTTTTCACTTCAACTTCCTCATTTATAAAATTGTGAAGGTAATATTACTTACTATATAATGCTTCTGTGGTAACTAAATGAGTCATTAAAATGCCTAGCACAGTGCCTGACACAAAGTAATGCTCAATAAGGGTAGCTTTTCTATTGTTACTATAGCTACTTGCTTTGTAACTTTAGGCCTAAATAAAGCTATGACTTTTTACACACAGATAATACATATCAAGGAAGCATCTGCATATCACATTTTACATTGTTTTCTACAAATTTCTAATATAATGACAATAATAATAGCATCTAGCATTTATTGAATACTTATCCTCTACTGGTTCAATTTCCTGCCATAGAAAAAGGCTACTACCATTTAGCTGTAAGACTCATGGAAGTAAAATGGACACTCTATAATTCATAGCACTCTGTATTTGGTGGCATAGTGATTTTCAATATGAAAGTTTACTTTGTATCTGACATGTTTTCTCTAAAATATGGTATTTTTTTGTTTATTGACTACTTCATTTATCTATTGATTCATAAAATAATGTAAGAGTAATTGTCTACTGGGATTGAGACCAAAACCTAGAAGGTAGCTTTTTACATAGAAATTAGAAGTAAGAATATTTAGAAACAATTTTTTGATAACTTTAAGAACACCACTTACCATATTTATCTTTGCAATTTTCAAGATACTATGTGAGGAGATATGTACATGGTTGCTAAGGAAACTAGCTACATGATATAATGGCTCTTAAGAAATGAAACTAACCTTCCTCAACTTGAGGTGTTTGTTAGTTCCTTGGTTCAATAATGATTCCCAAGGAGAAAGAGAGAGGAAATATCATTTCCAGGGAAAGAAGCCATAAAGGACATCTCTTCCTTTATAAACCACAACACCCCCCCAGATTAAATCTTAGTCAACTCAGCATCTTATACCTACTGTCCTATTAGTATGATTACTAACAGATGGCTTTATTTGGATCTGCATTTTCATTATTAGCTTCTCTATTGATTTTCACATTATCTGGCTGGGAACGTGTTGATGTTGCTGTACCAGTTATATAAAAGCCCGAGAGTGAAAGTAAACATGGGTATCCATTCCAGATGAAAGAGTAAGCAGGGACATACTTCCATTAATCATCTAAGATCTCAGGAAAGAATGAGGTAAAAGTAGGGCTATTGGGATATGTAAGCAACATAGTCCAGCCAGGAGAAAAGATCAGGGGGTCAGTAGTCTTGTGTTCTAGTTCAAGCTATGGGACATCAGACAAATCATTTAATCTCTGGGCTATATATAGGTGATAATGTTTCTTCCTGCATTAAAAGTAGGTGATAATCAAATATGTTTCATCTCCCTCACCCTCTATATTCATTTAATCATCAGATTTTGATGGTTTTACCTTCTAAATATTTTTTGAACCACTCCTTTCCTTTCCATCTCTCCTACAGCAACTTAAAATCTTTTTTACTTCTTACCTGGATTACTCTGACTCCTAACCAGTTGTAGTGGATTTTAAAAGGCAACATATTTCTTATAGTCCTTACCATCAAGAGATGAATTATATTTCCCTACCCTTGAATCTGGGCTGGCCTTGTGACTTGCTTTGACCAATAGAATGGGGCAAAAGTGACATTGTGCAACTTCTGAGCTAGGTCTCAGGAGGCCTTTTAGCTTCTGTTTTTATTTAATCTCTTGCCGCTTTGAGATTGCCATGTATATTAGCTTCCTATAGCTGCTGTAAAAACTAGCACAAATTTGGTAGCTTGAAATAACACAAATTTACCATATAGTTCTGAAGGTCAGAAGTCCAAAATCAGTCTCAGTGAATTAAAGTCAAGGTGTCAACAGATCTGGTTCCTTCTGGAGTCTCTGGAGGGGAATCTGTTTCCTTGTATTTTCCACCTTCTATAGACTGCCTGCATTCCTTGGTTCAGTGCTCTTTTTCCAGCTTCAAAGCCAGCAGTATAGTATCTTCAAATTTCTCTCCAACTCTTATATCTGCATTGTCTCTTTTGCTACTTAAGATAATGTATTCACAGGTTCTGGAGACTAGGACATGAGCACTTTTGGTGGTGGGGGGCATTATTCTGCCTATCACACCATGTAAAGGAACATGGGCTATCCTTCTTGAAGATGAAAAACCACAGGGAGAGGGAGGTCCAGGAAACAGCACAAATGATCAGATGTGTGGATGAGGCCCCAAGAGAGATCTACAGAAGAACAGCCCAGCTGAGCACAGCCCAAACTGCTGATGGACAGAATCTTGAGCAAATAAATAGTCCACTAAATTTTGAGGTTTTTTTTTTTTTTTTTAAGACAAAAGATACATCAGTCTCTTTGGATCCAGGCTTACTGACTATTTAATTCCTTTTCCATTCTGCTGCTGAAGCAATCTTTCTAAAACGCAATTCTTGCTTAAAATCTTACAATTTCTCCCCTTGGCCTTCAGGATAATGTTAAAGTTACTTTGCATGATATTCAAGGCCCTCCCCAACTTCATCCCTGCACATATCTTCAACTTTTTCTTTCATTCAGTATTCGTTTCTTAGAAATGTGTATTCCTGCATCAGTGAACTGTTAGCTTGTGTTATTACACATTATACTTGTGTGAGTATATGTCTGTCTCCCTTCCTTGTTTGGGAATTCAAGGCCATGGGTATTGCCTCACTTACATATTGTAGGGTTTCTTGACCCTTTTAGGGTCCCTGGCTGGGTGTGAAAATTAAACTGCAAAGACAGATGAACAGGATAAATGCATGAAAATTTATTTAATATAAATTTTATGTGACATGGGAGACTGCATCAGAAAATAAAGACCTGAAGAAACAGTTAGAGCTGAGTATTTTATGCTATGTTTGATGAAAAGTGGGTAGTTGTATAGAAACATGATAGGTTAAGGAATATGAGGTAAGTACAGTAAACTGTGGAAATTTAGCAAGGCCTGTCTGTTCAGATTCCTCTTGGCATCATTTTGTTTTCAGAGATAAGGATGTTCCATTCTTCCAGGTATAAGAAGGGCACCTCTCACTTGAGAGTTTTATGACCTGTTTCTGTGAAGAAGGGTAGGGGTGGGGAGGAGATCAGAGTGATTTTCCTGCTTCTTGCATTTCCTCAGACTCCTTCAACTTAAAATAATTAATATGCCAAGGTGCCATAGTTTGGGTTAGTGTGTCCTAAACCCCATCATTACGTACTTGAAGCACTTGGCACAGCATCTGGGATATAGTAACAATCAATAATTATTCAATGAACCAGTGAAAAAACAAAGGGTCATTCTGTTTTCAAGAAAGTTCTGTTTTCTGGTATTTTGTAGATTATACGAAACATCTCATTAAAATGTTTCTCCAAATACTAACTAGTGCATATCTCAGTGGCCTACTTACTGGTATTTGTTAGTTGTGGAACCATACACATATTATTTTAATTTTCTGTGTCTTAGTTTCTTCACCTGTAAAATGGGGATAATATTAGTTATAATATTAGTAATATTAGTACCTAATTCATAGAGTTGTTGTGGGGAATAAATAAGTGTATGTAAAGTGCTTAGAAACATGGTTGGCACAGAGTAAGTGCTATGTCAGTATCAAGAATCATTATTATGATTGTCACGGTGGTAGTGTTGGTGGTGGTTTTTAACCCCACAGTCTATGAGAGTGTGTGAACTCAGTCGAAGATTAGCTGGAACAAAATTAGGTTAGAAATGTAATCTGTAATATTCCCAACAAAACTAATTACAGAACGCATTCTAAAAATATATATATCAAAAACAAAAAACAGTTCTCAATTATTCCTATATGTAGAAAAAAATCCTGTGTATCAGTGGAAATCTATGTTTCAGTGGAAAACTTGTGGACTGTCTTATTCAGTCCTCTTCATTTTCTTTGAGCTATTTTGCAACCATATGTAAATTGTAAATTCTGTTTTCCTGGTAGAGGTTTAGTTGATTTCCCTCCCTTCACCCTCATGGAAAAACCAATTTTATCTCCATTTTCAATTCATACCAATACTATATTCCATATACATTCGTGCTCTTCTGTCTTTTCCTTTAAACAGGTTATAACATCTGCTTGGTCCCCTCATATCATGAAAGTAAAATCTTTAGCACATGTTTATTTTATATCTATATGAAAATCATGATTTTTGCTTTTTTCTAAAAATTATATTTTAACGGTTTTAGCCCAGTCATGTCTTCTTTTGGTTCCCAGAGGTGACTCTAGACTGACAATGAAATATGCTGTCTTTCTAATTTGAATTTTGCTCTCCACTAATCTTGTTTTTGGTTTGTTTACACCAATAAGTTATTCCCCATTGAGAATGTGATTTTATGGTCTGACCATTTGGTGATTTCTGGAAATGGATTGTTTATAGAAATCTATTCTTTGTTAGGTGAAAGATGACAGAGAATATATTTTGTTAACCTTTTTGATTGGGAATTTGGTTTTATGGTTTGATCATTTGATGACCCCCATAAATTGATTAATAGTTGTACAGAGATCTTGTTCCTGTTGGGCGAGAGATAACAGAGAATCTGGTTTGTTAATATTTTCTGATTGTCTGTATTGAACTCAAGTCAGTTATTTTACCCACTGAGAGGAGAATAGCTCTTTGATATGGATCAGAGAGTTATATGTGTTTGTTTACTCTTCACCCATGGCTGAAATTTTGGAATTGAAGCTATAAGTTCTACCTGTGTGAGAGTGTGCTACGGATTAAAATGTATCCCCCCAAAATTCATGTGGATGTTCTAATCCCCAATGTGACTGTATCTGGAGATAGGGTCATTAAGAGGTAATTAAGGTTAAATGGGGTCATAAGGGTGGGGTCCTAATCTGATAAAACTGTGGTCTTTTAAGAAGAGGAAGACTTCTCTCTCTCTCTCTCTCTCTCTCTCTCTCTCTTGCGCCTTCCCCCACCCTCCCTCCCTCTTTTCCTCCACTGATTTTGCCTTCACAAAGCCAAATCTCAGATACAGAATAAAAATAAAATAAAATAAAACTTCTAAGTTACCTTTTACACCTAAAACTATCTTTTTAGTCTTCCTGGAAAGACACACAGATTTGATTTTGGTAAAAAGAGAGGTTATAGAAGCAAGTAGGTTTATTTGTTATGTTGCATGGGGAGAGTTTTCAAATCAGAAGAGATGCTCAGCCTTCTCTAAGTTAAATTTGTGTGGGTAAGATGTTATTAGTATAAATATTTCAGAAATTGTATACAGTGTGGGAAGTTCCAAGCGAATTGTCAAACACTTTGGTGCTTTGCCTGATATTAGATGATAGCAGTAGTGTTATCAGTCGTAATTTCAGTTATTTAAAAAACGTTAACTGGGACTTCCCTGTTGGTCCAGTGGTTAAGGCTTTGCCTTCCAATGCAGAGGGTATGGGTTCAATCCCTGGTCGGGGAGCTAAGATCCCACATGTCTCATGGCCAAAAATCCAAAATATAAAACAGAAGCAATGTTGTAATAAATTCAATAACTACTTTAAAAATGGTCCACATCAAAAAGAAAAATCTTAAAAAAATATTGTCACAACTTTGACCCCTTAATTTGATTCTTGCATCTTCTATGCCAGGGTTTTCTAATGGGGATTCATATCACTTACCTATGGAGTTTTTTTTTTGTTTTTTTTTTTTTTTTTTTTGCATTACGCGGGCCTCTCACTGTTGTGGCCTCTCCCGTTGCGGAACACAGGCTCTGGACGCGCAGGCTCAGCGGCTATGGCTCACGGGTCCAGCCACTCCACGGCATGTGGGATGTTCCCGGACCGGAGCACGAACCCGTGTCCCCTGCATCGGCAGGCAGACTCTCAACAACTGCGCCACCAGGGAAGCCCTACCTATGGAGTTTTATTAATATACAGATGTTTAGAATGTACTCCATACCGGATCACTTTACCTGATATTAATGTATTCTTGGTATATTCTTACTCTATGCTTGGAATGTTCATTCTGTACTATGTCATGATTATTTTATCTTAAGATTATTTTCTCACTAAAATTATTTTAATGTTCTGTTTTCTGGATACATAAGGAAGTCATTTCTCTTTCCTCTTAAGCTTTCTATCACCCTCAACAATTTAGTAGACTCTGCTTTTGTAAAACCCAAATTAAACATTTGTAAATGAGATTTTATTCTTCCTATCTGATCCTCAGATTTCAAACTCTTATTGAATGTTCTTATTTTCATATTGTAGTTATTTGCATGGATTAAATAAGAATCTGTTCTCCTTTTACTAGGACATAATTAGAAATGTTGGTTATACAACTAAGGACTTGCCTGGGATGTTATATTTGAGAATTATGCTCATTTAATCATATGTGACCTGATGCTTTAAAGGAACTAAGGCTGACTTTATGAAGCCAAAGCATAAAATGTGCTCTCTCGGGAAACCTGGCCTGGAACCTGGCTTCCAGGGTTCTTAGTCTTACAGATGAGTAAGGAAGGTCATTTCCTGGTAGACCAGGAGCCTAGGCTATTTTGAAGACCTTAAGAAGGGAGGAATTCACCCAAAAGTATGTGTACTACAGGTGAAATCTGGCTTGCTTCCTAGCTTCAGGACTGCAAATAATAAGAGGCTTGTCAAAGTCCAATCTGAGATGCCTCATGAAAATTTCCATCGAAACAAATTTCAGAAGGTCACATGGCAAATGAACATACTTGCTGCTGCACCTATGTAAGTCATCAGGTCAGCTCTAATGACACACATCATATTTTGTGATCAAGATAATCTTTTTCGAGATTGTTTTTGATCAAAGGAGGGGGTAATTGTAACAAAAAAAAGTTGTTTTTCACTGGAAAACTATGTATCATCTAGAGCACACCCTTCAGGCCTATCTGGTAGAAATTTAGTTGACTCCCAAACCTCACCCTAGAAAAACCAGTTTTGTCTCCATTTGTAATTCATTTCAACATTCCTTTACTCCATAAAAATATGTGCCCTTTTGACTTTTTAACCAGTTATAATATCTGCTTGCTTCCCTCATATGATATGAGTAAAATAAAACATTAACCTGCATTTATTTTGATGTCTGTAGGAAAATCATGGTTTTACCTTTCTGTGAAAATTATTTTTTAAGAAAATTGCATTTAATTCTTAATTACCTTTCTGAGTTTAGATTATAGAGTTGACTATGTTCTATCACAGAACTTTATGATTTAACAAAAAGGATTCATAAAAAGAAGTGACTGACCTGTCATGACATATAACTTAAGTGACAACTTAAGTAGAACCCAAGTGTCATTTTAGTTTCATATTCAGTTCTTCATTTATTTTCACTCTGATTCCATATAGCAAACAAGTCTAGGGGATCATAAGCTGTGGAAATTAAATAATGACTTTGTCTACCACATGCTAGTAAAACAAGATAGACTTTTTCAGAAGCCATCTTTTCACATATTTGGAGGATGTAATTCATCCCCTAACAAAATCATATTTTGCCTTCTTCATTTATGCTCCATTCCCTCTTTTCCTGGTTGTGTATAGATATCTTAAAACTAATGTTTCTGCCTGTTGGTTTAGAGAAAATTATTTTCCTTTTTTTCGTCATATGCAAGATAAATTAACTTTAATTACCTTCTAGTTTGTTAAAAGAAGGTTTAACAGAGCTGTTGCTTTTTAATAAAACTTGGGTATATCTGTAGGGCCCTATATAGGGATTGTGTGTGTGTGTGTGTGTGTGTGTGTGTGTGTGAAGTAATGTTGGAGACTCTTGATCTTACTCTTGTCACTGTGGTTATTACACTGTTGACTCCTAGTATGAGCTATTAAAAAAACAGGAAAAGACAAGGAAATCAGTGGTGATTGATTCTATAACCTGAAGGGTAGCTACCAACTATAGGTCTTCCTATAAAATATGGGGTTACTATCTCCTACCTCCATCACGCCTATTGCTCATCTGTTACTCATGCATCATGACAGCACTGAATCTTACAGATTACAGTGTCTATGTGGTATTTGCATTTATCCTCTTTCCGTCTATTGTCCACCTCTATTACATATATGTTTTTGACATCTCTTGGTTTGGGTCACAAATCAGAAAATAATGCATCCATAATTTTGATATTAGGTAATGAATCAGAACTTCCAGATATGATAAACACTCCCAGTTTGCACTTCACTAGTAAAGGGCAGGGGTTATAGCTTTTATCTCAGTAAATTCTCCTGGAATAGCTTCACTTCCCTAATAAGTTGTAGAATTTGACTATTCCTCACTCTCCATGAGCACAATCTTTTTCAACATCCATTAAAACTTCTCAGAGAGAGTGTTCTAAGTTCATTCTTTTACATGTAGCTGTCCAGTTTTCCCAGCACCACTTATTGAAGAGGCTGTCTTTTCTCCATTGTACATTCTTGCCTCCTTTATCAAAGATAAGGTGACCATATGTGCGTGGGTTTATCTCTGGGCTTTCTATCCTGTTCCATTGATCTATATCTCTGTTTTTGTGCCAGTACCATACTCTCTTGATTACCGTAGCCTTGTAGTATAGTCTGAGGTCCAGGAGCCTAATTCCTCCAGCTCCGTTTTTCTTTTTCAAGATTGTTTGGCTATTCAGGCACCTTTGTGTTTCCATACAAATTGTGAAATTTTTTGTTCTAGTTCGGTGAAAAATGCCAGTGGTAGTTTGATAAGGATTGCATTGAATCTGTAGATTGCTTTGGGTAGTAGAGTCATTTTCACAATGTTGATTCTTCCAATCCAAAAACATGGTATATCTCTCCATCTATTTGTATCATCTTCAATTTCTTTCATCAGTGTCTTACAATTTTATGCATACAGTTCTTTTGTCTTCTTAGGTAGGTTTATTCCCAGGTATTTTATTCTTTTTGTTGCAATGGTAAATGGGAGTATTTTCTTGATTTCACTTTCAGATTTTTCATTATTAGTGTATAGGAATGCTTGTAAAATAATGAAATTAGAACACTCCTTAATACCATACACAAAAAAAACTTAAAATGGATTAAAGACCTAAATGTAAGGGCAGACACTATCAAACTCTTAGAGGAAAACATAGGCAGGACACTCTATGACATAAATCATAGCAAGATCCTTTTTGACCCACCTCCTAGAGAAATGGAAATAAGAACAAAAATAAACAAATGGGACCTAATGAAACGTAAAAGCTTTTGCACAGCAAAGGAAACCATAAACAAGACGAAAAGACAACCCTCAGAATGGGAGAAAATACTTGCAAACGAAGCAACTGACAGAGGATTAATCTCCAAAATATACAAGCAGCTCATGCAGCTCAATATCTAAAAAACAAACAACCCAATCCAAAAATGGGCAGAAGACCTAAATAGACATTTTTCCAAAGAAGATATACAGATTGCCAAAAAACACATGAAAGAATGCTCAACAGCACTAATCCTTAGAGAAACGCAAATCAAAACTACAATGAGGTATCACCTCACACCCGTCAGAATGTCCATCATCAAAAAATCTACAAACAATAAATGCTTGAGAGGGTGTGGAGAAAAAGGAACCCTCATATACTGTTTGTGGGAATGTAAATTGATACAGCCACTGTGGAGAACAGCATGGAGGTTCCTTAAAAACCTAAAAATAGAACTACCATACAACCCAGCAATCCAACTACTGGGCATATACCCTGAGAAAACCATAATTCAAAAAGAGTCATGTACCAAAATGTTCATTACAACTCTATTTACAATAGCCAGGAGATGGAAGCAACCTAAGTGTCCATCATCGGATGAATGGATAAAGAAGATGTGGCACATATATACAATGGAATATTACTCCACCATAAAAAGAAACGAAATTGAGTTATTTGTAGTGAGGTGGATGGACCTAGAGTCTGTCATACAGAGTGAAGTAAGTCAGAAAGAGAAAAATAAATACCATATGATAACACATATATATGGAATCTAAAAAAAAATGGTTATGAAGAACCTAGGGGCAAGATGGGAATAAAGACGCAGACCTACTGGAGAATGGACTTGAGGACACATGGAGTGGGAAGGGTACGCTGGGACAAAGTGAGAGAGTGGTATGGACATATATACACTACCCAATGTAAAATAGATAGCTAGTGGGAAGAAGTCACATAGCACAGGGAGATCAGCTCTGTACTTTGTGACCAGCTCGAAGGGTGGGATAGGGAGGGTGGGAGGGAGGGAGACGCAAGAGGGAGGAGATATGGCGATATATGTACATGTATAACTGATTCACTTTGTTATAAAGCAAAAACTAACACACCATTGTAAAGCAGTTATACTCCAATAAAAACATTAAAAAAAAAAAAAAAAAAAACTTCTCAGAGAGTATGTGTAGCTCCATAGCACTGGGGGTGATCTTGTCCCCCTGGGGATGTTTGGCGATGTCTGGAGCCATTTTGAGTAGTCACAACTGATCAGGAGTGCTACTGGCCTTTAGCTGGTAGAAAGTAGGGGGTGCTACTAAAAGCCCAGGACAGCCCCCTACAAAGAATTTTCTAGTCCTAAATGTCAGTAGTGCTGATATTGGGAGACCTTGGCCTAGTGTTTGAACAATGCTACCTGCCTGATATTGAACTGCTTATATTTCAAATAAGGACTACCCTGAAAAAACAGTTTTCTGACTTTCTTAGAATAAGACTATTAATGTGGTCTGCAACTTAACCCAAGTATTTCTCTTTTCTTGTTTAAGGGCATCATGATAAGGAGTGGGGAAATTACACAAGCTTACATAACACTGAAGGAGGGAAGTAGTATGAGTTTGGGAATGTGCAATACATATAGATGCTTAGTGAAAAATAATTCTATAAAGTTTAACAGGTTTTACTTATCCTATGAGATCCAATAATTATGCATAATACAAACAGAGGAAATTAATCAGGAACTGTTATAACTGATGGCATTTTCTTTCATCTGGCACTGTTCAGTGATAATTTTGCCTTGTAATCTAAATTATTGACTTTAAAAATCTCCAATGCACAAAACTAGAAGATGGAAACAATATTAAATTATTTACATTATTCAATTACAAAATAAAGTGCCTCTTTAATGCAACATAAGTCTTAATAAAAAGCTGTAATAATCAAAACAACAATAATAACCCCAAGAGATATTTTAAACTTTAAAAAATGAGAGGTATAGTTTATATAGCAAACAGCAGAAAATAATGAAATTACTGTGTGTGTTGTCAAATATTATTTAAGAATAGAATTTTAGGGGCTCCCCTGGTGGCACAGTGGTTGAGAATCCGCCTGCCAATGCAGGGGACACGGGTTCGAGCCCTGGTCTGGGAAGATCCCACATGCCACGGAGCAACTAGGCCTGTCAGCCACAACTACTGAGCCTGTGAGTCTGGAGCTTGTGCTCCACCGCAAGAGAGGCCACGACAGTGAGAGGCCCGCACACTGCAATGAAGAGTGGCCCCCGCTCGCTGCAACTAGAAAAGCCCATGCACAGAAACGAAGACCCAACACAGCCAAAAATAATAAATAAATAAAGAAATAAAACATAATAGAATTTTATCTCTTACCTCTTTATTTAGTAAATAAATATGTAGTCACTAAAGCATTATGACTTAATATCTTACTGTTTTTCTCATATAATAGCATTAGTTGAGGGAAATGAAAGCTACCATGTAATTATTATCCAGTTTTGACAAGGTGCCATGTAGTTACACATTCAGTTGTTGCTATGTAATTACTGAGGAGGCCATTCGTCTAACATTTTTTTTGTGCCTTGGCAGTAGCCCCTGCAATATGGTACCAGAGTCTAATGGTGAAACAAATCTCCCAAGATTTGTAGCAGTAATCTTTAAAAAGCAGATCCCTTCAGTGATGTAGGTTTTCAAGTGATAGAAATTCCTTTGGCCAAAGGGGAAGTCTTTGGATACGAGGGAATACCTTTCTCCTCCATTGCTTTAGTTAGCCCCATCTTGGTAGCCTTTGAGTAATTACTAAGTGGATTCTAATGAGCCTAATGCCATCTAGAGAAATACAATTTTCTGTGCAGTCTCTTTGTAATCAACTCTGACCACCTGTGGTGGTTCTAAACAGCCCTCCAGCCTTCCAACTGACCAGTAAAAGAGCAATTGTGTCTGAGAGAATATTTATCACCAACAACAACCTATATCAAACTACCATGAGATGATGAAAGTTAATGTGAATGAACTCTAGTCTGGCCTGTGATGTTTCAGGGATCTTGAAGGAGCTCATTATCTTTTACCAATGGGAGAGGTACCCAGGTGGACACAATGCTTATTTTAAAAAATTGCTTTAGGAGGCTTTTGCTTCTGGGAAGATGGAATAGATGTACTTTCCCCTATTCCTCCTCCTATGTACAACTAAGCTCTGGATATTATGTATAAAGCATATATAAGAAGACTGTTAAAGATGACAGAGTAATAGGGGCCTCAGGATCCGTGGAACGACATGGTGGTGCATTCTCTGGGTTGTCTTTGTGTCTCACAAATCGCAGACTTATCGCTGACAAGCCAGCAATCTAGAAATATCAACAGGCACAGAGAGAAAGTGTTCAATGAAGACTTGCTCTCTCTAGCTAAAGGAGAAGGAAAAGGGAAGTCTACAAAGATAGAAAACTTTTAGACAATAATCCCCCTACTCAAGCCATACATCACAGAAAAAAAACTATGGCCCCACTCATACATATGCCAGCAAAGGCTGATTGGGGAACCTAGACATCCAATCTCAGGATGCTGTCATAAATTTCCCTAACATTCCCATTGGAGAGGTATCAGAGACAGTCAAATAGGAAGCCAAGACTCTCATCCTCACCATCTGATAACAAGGACGACCCTGCTCCCCTCCTTCTGTGTTGTCAATGGACACCATGTGTGGAGTCTGGACTTCTGCCCCCACCCAGCTGTAATGAGGTACCCCTCCACTTTTCCACTGGGTTGCTGTCAGAAGAAGACTTTCACCATTGCCAAGTGATAATGGTGCCACACATACCATGGTGTCAATGGAGACCATGGGAGAACCTGGAACTCCTACCCATATAGCAGTAGAGAGGAGATCCTCAGTTTGGGTGTTAATGGAAGTTGAGTAGTGAACTCAGACTTCTACCTTTGCCAGGCAGTACTGAGATGACCTTCGTTTTCCTCTGATAAGCAATGTCAGAGAAAGCTATCTAAAATGAAAAGTTTAAATAAGAACATAAGAGAAAAATGTACAGATTTAAATTGAAAACTACTAGTCATAGCAAAAACTAAGAAAATCTCAATGAAATGAAGAAAGCTAGTCAATAGACATTAATACAGTAAGTCTCTTACATATGAATGAGTTCCATTCTGAGAGCACGTTAGTAAGTCCAATTTGTTCATAAGTCCAACTAAGTTAGCCTAGGTACTCAGTTAACAATCCGCTATATAGTACTATATAATACTTTTTACACAAATAATACATAAAAAACAAAAACGAAAAATAAAGAAAACATTTTAAATCTTACAGTACCTTGAAAAGTACAGTAGTACAGCACAATAGCTGGCATACAGGGACTAGCAATCGAGTGAACAGGCAAGAAGAGTTACTGACTGGAGGAGGGAGGGGAGGTAGGAGATACTGAAGGACTGTCAGCAGTAAGAGATGGAGGGCAAGCTGCAACTTCACTCACACCTGACGGTAATAGCACAGGTTCTGGTTCCTTGCTGGATTCAATTCTATCTACTCTCTTGAGAAAACAATCCAGTATATGTCTGGGTAGTAGCTGTTTTTTTCTTGTCATAGATCACACGTAGCACTGGATTGCATTCTGAACGGCTGCTGCAACCTTCGTGTACCTTGCTACGTTCAGGTCCTATGCCTCAAAAACTAACAGTGACTCCTCAGATAAAGAAAATCCCCTTGAAATTTCCTGCATCGTGAATCTCTTTGGTTCTTCAGTTACTTCTTCTTCCTCTTGTCTCTCTTCATCCTTTCTCTGGGCCTCCAATTCCATCAGGTCTTCATTAGTAAGCTCCTCCTGTTGCACAGCAAGGAGTTCAATGAAGTCATCCTTTTATAGATCTAGCTCCAGCTTCTCGATGAGGGTCACTAAGTTGCTGAAGACTTCTTTGGACCCATCATCCACCTTCTCAAATCCATGAAGATTGTGAACTGTGGGCAAAGGTTCTTCCAAACCCCATTTATGGTGACAGCCATAACCTCACGCTAAGCAAAGTCAATGTTTTTTATGGCCTTGTAGATGTTATAGTCCTTCCAAAATTGTCACAAGGTTGTTCCTGATTTGTCACTTGCCTTTATTGCCTGACAAAAAGTGTGTTGTAAATAATATTTCTTGAAAGTCGCTCTAACTGCCTGGTACATAGGTTGGATGAACGATGTAATATTTGATGGCAGATGCACTACTTTGACATTGGGATAAAAGTCATCCATGAATGGGGGTGGCCTGGAGCATTGTCCAGCAGGAGAAGAATGTTGAATGGGACATCCTTCTCCAAGCAATATTTCTCTACCTCTGGGATAAAGTGGTGGAAAAACCAGTCCTGGAAAATGGCCCGTGTAATCCAGGCTTTGGGGTTACTCTTCCACACAACAGGAAGAAAGCCCTTGGCTATGTCTTGTTCCTGATCTTAGAGGAAATGGTTTCAGTTTTTCACCATTGAGAATGATGTTGGCTCTGGGTTCATCATATATGGCCTTTATTATGTTGAGGTATGTTCCCTCTATGTGCACTTTCTGGAGAGTTTTTACCATAAATGGGTGTTGAATTTTGTCAAAAATTTTTCTGCATCTACTGAGATGGTCATATGGTTTTTATTCTTCAGTTTGTTAATATGGTGTATCATATTGATTGATTTACATATATTGAAGAATACTTGCATCCCTGGGATAAATCTCACCTGATCATTGTGTGATCCTTTTAATGTGTTGTTGGATTCGGTTTGCTAGTATTTTGTTGAGGATTTTTGCGTCTATGTTCATCAGTGATATTAGCCTCTAATTTACTCAAAGTTGTCTACAGATTTATACAAGCCCTATCAAATTACCATTCGCATTTTTCACAGAATTAGAACAAAACATTTTATAATTTGTATGGAAACACAAAAGACCCAAAATAGCTTAAGCAGTCTTGAGAAAGAAAAATAGAGCTGGAGGAATCAGGCTTCCTGACTTCAGACTATACTACAAAGCTACAATAATCAAAACAGTATGGTACTTGCACAAAAACAGAAAAGATCAATGGGAGAGGATAGAAAATCCAGAGATAAACCAATGCACCTATGGTCACCTGATCTATGACAAAGGAGGCAAGAATATGCAATGGAGAAAAGGCAGTCTCTTCAATAAGTAATGCTGGGAAAACTGGACAGCTACATGTAAAAGAATGAGATTAGAACACCCCCTAACACCGTACACAAAAATAAACTCAAAATGGATTAAAGATCTAAATGTATGACCAGATACTATAAAACTCTCAGAGGAAATCATAGGCAGAACACTGTCTGACATAAATCGCAGCAAGATCTTTTCTGATACACGTCCTAGAGTAATGAAAGTAAAAGCACAAATAAACAAATGCGACCTAATTCTTTTGCACAGCAAAGGAAATGATAAACAAAATGAAAAGACAACATACAGAATGGGAGAAAATATGTGCAAACAAAGCAATTGACAAGGGGTTAATCTCCAAAATATACAGGCAGCTCATGCAGCTCAATATGAAAAACATCACTTTGCTGTACACCTTAAACTAACACAACACTGTAAGTCAACTATACTCCAATAAAATTTTTTTAAAAAATCAAGAAAACAAACCACCCAATCAAAAACATTGGCAGAAGATCTAAATAGGCATTTCTCCAAAGAAGACATACAGATGGCCAAAAAGAACATTAAAAGATGCTCAACATCACTAATTATTAGAGAAATGCAAATCAAAACTACAATCAGGTATCATCTCACACTGGTCAGAATGGCCATCATCAAAAAATCTACAAACAATAAATGCTGGAGGGGGTGTAGAGAAAAGGGAACCCTCATACACTGTTGGTGGGAATGTAAATTGGTACAGCCACTATGGAGAACAGTATGGAGGTTCCTTAAAAAACTAAAAGTAGAGTTACCATATGATCCTGCAATCCCACTCCTGGGCATATATCTGGAGAAAATCATAATTTGAAAAGATATATACACCCCAATATTCACTGCAGCACTGTTTACAATAGCCAGGACATGGAAGCAACCTACGTGTCCATCAGTGGATGAATGAATAAAGAAGATGTGGTATATATATACAATGGAATATTACTCAGCCATATAAATGAACAATACCATTTGCAGCAACATGGACAGAACTAGAGATTGTCATACTGAGTGAGGTAAGTCAAACAGAGAAAGACAAATATTATATGTTATTGCTTATAGGTAGAATCTAAAAATGGTACAAATCAACTTATTTACAAAACAGAATCACAGATATAGAAAACAAACTTATGATTACCAAGGGGGAAGGGAGGGAGGGATAAATGGGATATTGGGATTGATATATACACACTACATTATATAAAATAGATAACTAATAAGAACCTACTGTATCGCACAGGGAAATCTACTCAATACTCTAATGACCTGTATGGGAAAAGAATCTAAAAAAGAGTAGATATATGTATGTGTATAAGTGATTCACTTTGCTGTACAGCAGAAACAAACACAATATTGTAAATCAACTATACTATAATAAAAATTAATTAAAAAACATATACTATAAATGTTCAAGGATCAATTGTATTTCTATAAACTATCATGAATCCATGGATATACAAATTAAAAATACCAAATGAAAATAAAAAGTGAATAAAAATACAATGTCATTTCAATCACTAAATTAAATGCTTAGGTGTAAATCTAAGAAATCATGTACAAGATTTATGTGCTAAAAACTACAGAATACTGAAGAGATAAAGCTACAAAGAGGATCTAAACAGATGGAGAAACACTATGTTCATGGATCAGAAGATTCAACATAGTAAAAATGTCAGTTCTCCACAAATTGATATAAAGGTTTAATTCATTCTTATCAAATTTCCAGCAAGACATTTTGTATATATAGACAACATTATTCTAAATCTATATGGAAAGGCAAAGGACCTAGAATAGCTAAAACAATACTAAAAAAGAAGAGAAAAGTGGAAGGAATTAGTCTATGTGATTTCAAGAGCTACTATATAGCTACAATCATCAAGACTATGTGGTACTGATGGAGAAACAGACACATAGATCAACAGAACAGAAACCCAGAAATTGACTCACAGAAATAGGCCTGACTTAATTTTTACAAAAATGTAAAAGCAAGTCAATGGAGGAAAGATAGGCTTTTCAACAAATGATGCGGTAATAATGGGACATACTTAAGCAAAAATAATGAAACTTGAAATGTCTCACAACTTACACAATAAAATTAACTCAAAATGGATCAAGGACATAAATATTAAAAAAAGGAAAGAAAATGGTCAGAAGAACCTAGGGGCAAGACAGGAATAAAGATGCAGACCTACTAGAGAATGGACTTGAGGATACGGGGAGGGGGAAGGGTAAGCTGAGACAAAGTGAGGGAGTGACATGGACATATATACACTATCAAACATAAAATAGATAGCTAGTGGGAAGCAGCCGCATAACACAGAGAGATCAGCTCGGTCCTTTGTGACCACCTAGAGGGGTGGGATAGGGAGGGTGGGAGGGAGGGAGATGCAAGAGGGAAGAGATATGGGGACATATGTATATGTAAAACTGATTCACTTTGTTATAAAGCAGAAACTGACACACCATCATAAAGCAATTATACTCTAATAAAGATGTTTAAAAATAAATAAAAAAGTAAATTAAACTAAAATATAAAACTATGAAACTTTTTGAAAAAAAGTATTGGGACAAATCTTTGGAAACTAGGGCTAGGCAAAGAGTTCTTAGACTTGACACCAAAAGCCCAATCCATAAAAGGAAAAATGGGTAAATTGGACTTTATCAAAATTAAACATTTTGCTCTGTGAACTACTCTATTAAAAGGATAAAAAGTCAATTTCTTCCACAGAGAGGGAGAAAATATGGGCAAACCACATATCTGACAAATAAATAGTATCAAATCAAACAAAAAACTATAGTATCTAGAATATTTTTAGTAATTTAAAGAGTATTTCAAAATTGTACAGTAATGAAACAAAATAATAAATTAGAAAATGGGCAAAAGTCTTGAAGAGAGATTTCACTGAAGAGGATGTATAGATGGCTAATAAGCCCATGGAAACATGTTTAGCATCACCAGATACTAGGAAAATATAAATTAAAACCACAATGTGGTATCACTGTAAACCTATCAGAATGACTTAAAAAATAGTGACAACACCGAATGCTGGGAAGGATGTAAAGAAACTTGACCATTCATACATCGCTTGTGGAAGTGTAAAATGGTATAGCTACTCTGAAACAGTTGATAGTTTATTTAAAAATTAGACATGTAAGTACCATATAACCCAGCACTTATATTCCTGGGTATTTATCCCAGATAAATGAAGACTTACATCTCTACATATATATAAAAACCTGTACTTGTATGTTTATATCAGCTTTATTCACAGTAGCCAAAACCTGGAGACAATGTAGATGACCTTCAAGGGATAATGGTTAAACAGTTTGGCCCATCCATACCATGGACTCCTACTCAACAATAAAAAATAACAAATCTATGGATTAATATACAACCTGGATGAATCTCCAGGGGATTATGCTGAGTGAAAAAAGCCAATCCCCAAAGGTTTTATACTCTATGATTCCATTTATGTAACACTCTCAAAATGAATATTTACAGAAATGGATAGCAGCTTAATGGTTGCCAGGAGTTAAGGAGGGGAAGAGAGTGGGAGGGAAGTAGGTGTTGCTATAAGAGAGCAACATGAAGGATCTTTGTGGTGATAGAACTGTTCTGTGTCATGACTGCATCAGCATTCTGGTTGTGGTATTTCACTACAGTTCTGCGAGAGGTTACCATTTGGGGGAAACTGGGTAAAGCATACATGGGATCTCTCTATACTATTTCTTACACCTGCAAGTGAATGTACAATTATCTCAAATTAAAAAGTTTAATTAGAAAAATTGTTTTTAGTGGGAAAAATGAAAAGAAAGCAGCAAAACAATGACAATCTGATGTTTGGATTTATCTTTCAAGAAATGGAATCTGACGTGTTGTTTGGCTCTGGAAACCATGCGTGGTTTTTGGATAGGATAAGCCAGGCTTTTCTATACATAACTGATATAAAATGTTTGTCCCTTTCCTGTCCTTCATGGGTAATGAGTTCATGTCCAGAAGACTGGGAAAACTTGAACAATGAAACCCAAAATGAGGAATGAATGAGAGATCACTAACATGAAATCTTTTTTTTTTTTTGCTTGTTTGTATAATGTTGAAGACCTATTTTTTTATCCTAAGGTATTTTGGAGTCTATACAATTCACAAAAATAAGTAATTTTATTTTTATTTAGACATTAATGTTGAAAACATTTAAAAAATCATAAATAAACTAATTGTGAGCTATAACTTGATATTAAAATAATGTTAGATAATTTTAAAGCTATTTGAAATGGATTACAAAAGTAAGCAGTTTTTATTGTTTTAACTTTTAAGTTGGGGCAACTTAGTAAAAAATTCTATATTTTGTACTCCATTTTTACTCAAAGAAGCAAAACTCATTTTGAGAAAACTTCAAAAAGGAGATAAAAAATAAATTCAGTTCAATAAATATATACTCAGTAAACAATTTACAGTGAAATTAATCTCTTCTAATATATCAAAATGAAACATCTTATTATTTGTCCTTTTCATAAAAACAAGTTATATTAAATAGCATTATGGTGGGTATAATTTTTAAAAGGTCAAGTATTTTAGAAGTCCATTCATAAAAATGCAACAGGTGTGCTCTTGTAGTTTGGCTTTGTTCTCTCAAATGATAGGAGGAAAAATAGTACATCATACTGCTCTGTTAAGGTAACTAAACTTTTACACACACACACACACACACACACACACCTCACCTCCATACAAAATAAGGGCTTGTTAAATTTCCTTTTATCTGAGACTTAGCTCCTTGGGTTACAACTATTCAGGATAGGAATCAACGCATGAAAATCCATTCTGCTTCATGGATTCAACTATCTCATCTATCAGGTAGAGGTAAGTATTATACAGAAAACAATCTAAGCTTTTTTGAGAGATGTAATAATCTAATTGTTTAAACCTATTAATGTCTTCTTAATTATATATTTCTATGTCAAAAATTACCGTAAAATTTAGTGGCTTAAAATAACAAACATTTATTACTTCACAATTTTTGTTGTTCAGGAGTTTGGAGTGGCTTAGTTGGGTGGTTCTGGTGCAGCATCTCTTAAGAGTCAGACTCTCAAGATGTCAGCTGAGGCTGCAGTCATTAGAAATCTTGACTGCGGCTTTAGGATTCACTTCAAGATTACTCACTCATACAGCTATTAGCAAGAGTTCTATTCCTTACATGGTAGGCCTTTACATAAGTTGCTTGAGTGTCTTCACAACATGGCAGCTAACTTTCTCCATGGTGAGCAGTCTGAGAGTGAGAAAGAAGCCACAGTGCCTTTTATGATCTAGTCTCCAGGGTCACACACCACTGCTTCTGCCTTATTCTATTTGTTAGAAATGAGTCATTAAAGCCAGTGCATAATCCAAGAGAGGAGAATTAGGCTCCACCTCCTGAAGGGAGGAGTTTCAAAGACTTTGAGGATATATTTTAAAAGCTCAACTACAGCCAACTCCAGTTTATTCTGGGTATTTTCCCTTGCACAGAGTTGGTAAAACTCGCAATTTTTGCACATCAAATAAGATATCAGTTACACAGATGTGAACCATACACCACAAAACTCAGTGCCAGCCGAGGAATGGAAAGCATAATGACTCAAAATCTGGGATTTTAAAACTGAAACTTCTGAGAGTTCTGCCTGAGGTGTGGAATCACCTTGTAAAGAGATAGCATGCTAACAGAGGCTTTCCAGATGGAATCCCCACTCATAAGCATGGGAATTCTACAAGTATAGCTGGAAGAGTTTTTGATATGCATGCAGAAGAAAACAATCCCATTGTCTACAGCAGCGGTCCCCAAATTTTTGGCACGAGGGACCGGTTTCGTGGAAGACAATTTTTCCACGGGGTGAGGGGGATGGTTCAGGCGGTAATGCGAGCGATGGGGAGCAGCAGATGAAGCTTCGCTCGCTTGCCGGCTGTTCACCCCTGCTGTGCAACCTGGTTCTTAATAGGCCATGGACCCAGTACCGGTCTGAGGCCTCGGGGTTGGGGACCCCTGGTCTACAGGCTGTTACTGACGCCAAAACTAACATTTGGAGTAGCAACATCTCACTAGTATATTAACCGTACTAGGGAAAATGGGCTCAAGATAATGTAAATAAACAAGAACTCAAATGGATTATTTTTTCCATTTTTAAATGAAACATAATAATTCAGAATTATTACATTAAGAAATATTCATTGTGAAAATTCAGACATTACATATGAATCTGGTAAGAAGTTCAGAAGTTAGCCACTACCCCTAATCCTGGTTCTTTTTCCAGAAGAAGCCCATGGTTAACAGTTTCATGTGTTTTGCTTCTCAGATTTCAATGTATATATGACTCACCTAGGAATTTTGTTGAAATGTAGATTCTGATTCAGTAGATTTGGGATTGGCCTGATAATCTGAATTTCTTTTATTTCCTCCAGCTTTATTGAGGAATAATTGACAAATGTATATATTTAAAGAGTACAACATGATGATTTGATATACATATACACTGTGAAATGATTACCAAGATAAAGATAATTAACACATCCCACCTTATATAGTTAACTCTTTTTTGTGTTTATGTGATGGAATGCTCAAGATCTACTCTAAGCAGATTTCAAGTATACAACGCCATATTATTAACTATAGTCACTATGCTGTACATTAGATCCTCAGAACTTATTCATCTTATAATTGAAAGTTTGTACACTTTCACCTATATCTCTCACTCAGCCCCTGTCAATCAGCATTCTACATTCTATTCTCTGTTTCTATGAAAGCACCTTCTTTTTTTCTTTTTTAGTGTCCACAAATATGTGATACCATATAGTACTTGTCTTTTTCTGTCTGACTTATTTCACTCAGCATAATGCCCTCTGGGTTCATCCATGCTGTTGCAAATGACAGGATTTCCTTCTCTGTTATGGCTAACATATATATATATATATATATATATATATTTACTTATTTACTTACTTAATCTACCTACCTATTTACTTACTTACATCACATTTTCTTTATCTGGAGTGGATTCCTTTCTGAATTCTTAGCCCGTGTAGCTTTCTGGGAGAAGAGTGGGTCTTATGCATTATTAACTCATTAACAGTTTACATAGGGTAATAGTATTATACTCTAACATCTCCTTGGCCAAGCAAGTTATAATAATCTTATTAATTGGACTTACATCTGTTTTAGTAGATTCTAGAAAGTCCATTTTCTTACTTGATGAAAGTAAGTGGCTTAATTTTAAGCCACTAAAACATAATAGATCCCCACTGTACAAGGCCTTTAGAATGATGATGATGATGACACTGATTTAAATCTTTTAATGCATCATTACATGCTGAACTCTACTGGAAGCTAGAAGCAAAGTAAAACATACCTCTTAAGTCCAAGATAGCATAGCTCCTATTAAGGTAGATGTTTACAATATCATGACAGAGATGGAGGAGAAAACACAAAATTGGTGACCAAATAATCCAAGATAAGCCAAAAGAGTACAGCTTCATAAATAATTTTTGGGAAATTAAACAGAACACTTACACTTCCCACAGTGGATAGTAGACACATAGAGCTTATTGTACAAAGAGGTAGAGCTGGCTCAAAATATAATTAGTTCAAGGAGAAGTTAAAATAAATTCTTACATGATAGACTCATCATAAATTAAGGACAGATAGAAATATATAGGGATGGCTTTTACTTTTTGAGGTTGACATCATGGATAGCATCATCATAGCACAACTTTTTATCTTGATGCTCTTGTCAAGAACAGTGCATCTGTGTGTGCCTGTGCACAGTATCAGTAGCATGGGTGATAGTAAATTTTTTAGGGCCTGTAAATGTGAGTAGGAAATTGATTCTAATTGCAAAAGTTGAAAAAAATGTAAAATTGTTTTTCATGGTTAAGGATATTAATGGAAAGTTATGTATAACCTATGTGTGATCCATGAGTCTGGGGCAAGTCAGAAGTAGAATAAACAACATTCTGAATAGTGAATTGTTGCTTTCTTTAGAACAGAGAATGTGCTTCTTGTGAGTTGAATCCAGGACTGCTGGTTTGAGAGACACAAGGATCAGTGATATCCTTTGTAAGACCTTTCAACTATGCACCCTGTGAAAGGAGAGGAAAAAACCCTAAAAACCTCATGAGCAAAAGGTATTGTCACAAAAGCCAGTAGAAATCAAGGTACCCCTTATGGACAGGGACCCCCAAAGAGTGATGGTTTATGTCTTATGGTCTCCACCTTTCAGGGAAACAAAACAAAGAAAACAAAATGAAACAACCACTGGACAATACACTCTCTGGAGACATGTATCCATATCTTAGACATTTTGGGTCTCCCAGAGCCCTTGATGAAGTGCTTTGTACAAAACAGGCACTCAATAAATATGTTTTATTTTTTCTCTTCTGTTGAATAATAGTAGAAAAATAGGTTGTCATGTGAAGACTTGCTATTAAGTCATGCTGATGCTTTTTCTTCCATCTGTCTACTCTCCACCCCAAAACAAAGAAACAAATAACAGGGACACATATGTGCACAGGTCACTTGCTTCTTTCTTCGCTCTCTACCTGCTCCCTTCCACAATAACAAAAAGATTAAAAATGAGGACAAAAATGTCAAAGACATAGGTCATTCTCCCAATATTTCAACTCGGACGATAACCTGATAATTGCGATGATGAGGCAAAGCTTCTGACAGATGTGCCATGTTGATAACAATGATCTAATTCCTTAATCAACAAAATACAGTTGTTCAAAGAATTAAAATCAGAAAATAGTGCTCATTGCTACATACTCTACTGTTTGATTTCTGTTTTTTTCAAAGACCCAGGTTTATGGGTGAAATGGTAAATGGATCAGAGAAGACAAGGAAATAAAAGGAATCCAAATCAGAAAAGAAGAAGTAAAGCTGTCACTGTTTGCAGATGACATCATACTATACATAGAGAATCCTAAAGATGCTACCAGAAAACTACTAGAGCTAATCAATGAATTTGGTAAAGTAGCAGGATACAAAATTAATGCACAGAAATCTCTGGCATTCCTATATACTAATGATGAAAAATCTGAAAGTGAAATGAAGAAAACACTCCCATTGACCACTGCAACAAAACGAATAAAATATCTAGGAATAAACTTACCTAAGGAGACAAAAGACCTGTATGCAGAAAATTATAAGACACTGATGAAAGAAATTAAAGATGATACAAATAGATGGAGAGATATACCATGTTCTTGGATTGGAAGAATCAACATTGTGAAAATGACTCTACTACCCAAAGCAATCTACAGATTCAATGCAATCCCTATCAAACTAAACTGGCATTTTTCACCAAACTAGAACAAAAGATTTCACAATTTGTTTGGAAACACAAAAGACCCCGAATAGCCAAAGCAATCTTGAGAAAGAAAAATTGAGCTGGAGGAATCAGGCTCCCTGATTTCAGACTATACTACAAAGCTACAGTAATCAAGACAGTATGGTACTGGCACAAAAACAGAAAGATAGATCAATGGAACAGGATAGAAAGCCCAGAGATAAGCCCACACACATATGGGCACCTTATCTTTGATAAAGGAGGCAGGAATGTACAGTGGAGAAAGGACAGCCTCTTCAATAAGTGGTGCTGGGAAAACTGGACAAGTACATGTAAAAGTATGAGATTAGATCACTCCCTAACACCACACACAAAAATAAGCTCAAAATGGATTAAAGACCTAAAGATAAGGCCAGAAACTATCAAACTCTTAGAGGAAAACATAAGCAGAACACTCTATGACATAAATCACAGCAAGATCCTTTTTGACCTTGGGACCTAATGAAACTTCAAAGCTTTTGCACAGCAAAGGAAAACATAAACAAGACCAAAAGACAACCCTCAGAATGGGAGAAAATATTTACCAATGAAGCAACTAACAAAGGATTAATCTCGAAAATTTATAAGCAGCTCATGCATCTCAATAACAAAACAAACAACCCAATCCCAAAATGGGCAGAAGACCTAAATAGACATTTCTCCAAAGAAGATATACAGACTGCCAACAAACACATGAAAGAATGCTCAACATCATTAATCATTAGAGAAATGCAAATCAAAACTACAATGAGATATCATCTCACACCAGTCAGAATGGCCATCATCAAAACATCTAGAAACAATAAATGCTGGAGAGGGTGTGGAGAAAAGGGAACACTCTTGCATTGCTGGTGGGAATGTGAATTGGTACAGCCACTATGGAGAACAGTATGGAGGTTC
Organism: Globicephala melas; assembly: GCF_963455315.2. NCBI lineage: Eukaryota > Metazoa > Chordata > Mammalia > Artiodactyla > Delphinidae > Globicephala > Globicephala melas. The sequence continues at coordinate 38,334,542 of NC_083335.1, forward strand.
CTTAAAAAACTACAAATAGAACTACCATATGACCCAGCAGTCCCACTACTGGGCATATACCCTGAGAAAACCATAATTCAAAAACAGTCATGTACCAAAATGTTCATTGCAGCTCTATTTACAATAGCCCAGAGATGGAAACAACCTAAGTGTCCATCATCAGATGAATGGATAAAGAAGATGTGGCACATATATACAATGGAATATTACTCAGCCATAAAAAGAAACGAAATTGAGCTATTTGTAATGAGGTGGATAGACCTAGAGTCTGTCATACAGAGTGAAGTAAGTCAGAAAGAGAAAGACAAATACCGTATGCTAACACATATATATGGAATTTAAGAAAAAAATGTAATGAAGAACCTAGGGGTAAGACAGGAATAAAGACACAGATGTACTGGAGAATGGACTTGAGGATATGGGGAGCGGGAAGGGTAAACTGTGACAAAGCAAGAGAGAAGCATGGACATATATACACTACCAAACGTAAGGTAGATAGCTAGTGGGAAGCAGCCACATAGCACAGAGAGATCAGCTCGGTGCTTTGTGACCACCTGGAGGGGTGGGATAGGGAGGGTGGGAGGGAGGGAGACGCAAGAGGGAAGAGATATGGGAACATATGTATATGTCTAACTGATTCACTTTGTTATGAAGCAGAAACTAATACACCATTGTAAAGCAATTATACTCCAATAAAGACGTTAAAAAAAAGAAAATAAATAAAATAAAATAAAATGTGTTCTATTTTTTACCTTGACAGTGAAGTAATACAGATAGTGACAAAATAGTATCAGTCTATTCATAACATTTTGCAGCCAAACATGTCCATTGGAATATAAGAAGAGCAACATGGCCTGGACAATATTATAAAGTCCAACAAGCCAAAAGTTACCAAGCAATTGGCAATAAAGAAGACAATTTCAGAATTAGAAGAGAAATGCTTATTTTGTAATTAAAGCAATTACATATGTAAACAGAACAGGTTGGGTTAGAATAAGATGTAATATGGTAGGTCAGATGGTATGTACCATCTGACACGTCTGGTGACAGACCAAACATTGGTACTTGGTGACTGGGTCCTGGCTTAGAGCCCAGGATGCATGTTTGTCTTCAGTACAGAAAAGTGATACTTGGACACTTGTTAGGAACAGAATCACTGGCTTAATAGATTAGGGGTATGACATAATGTTACTTTCCTTATGTTGGGCTTGCAGCAGTAGGAAACATGCAAATAAAATTCTAATGAAAAGAAGTCAGCCTACATGGTCCTAACGGAAAAAGCTTCACTGTCAAAACAACATGAGAGTTTTCCACCATTTCAATCATTTCTAAAATTGCTTTAAATTTCTACATTTCCCTGGGGCTTGTGCCCACCCTGTACTCCAGTGATTGTCTGTCTATGGGTTAGGTGGGCAGGGCAGGAAGTGAGAATTCAACTGAAGAGTAACCTGTACCTAGATCTCATGGACTATCCAAATTTATTTTCTTTCAGTCCAAATTCTGATGACAGGAAATGAAGTTGATGTGTTTCTGAGAACCATAGTAGCATGTTCTGAAAAGCAAAGAATATTACAAAGTGGGAAGTTGATAAATGCCAGAAACATGGCTTTGGGAGTATTGTATTAAAATGAAGCTTGCTTATTTGCAGAAGAACAAACAAAACAAGAAGCCAAAATAAGAAGCCTTTAGTCTGTTTGAGAATAGATGTTGGTATACAAGCAATGTAGGAAGAGAAGAAAGGAAGTCTGGGGCTTTTTAATTGTTTAATAAGGAAATATTCTTACTCAAAATGGTTTAAAAGGACCTTTTAAAATAACAGTTTTTAAGGCAAACCACTTATCAGTTTCTCCTTGAATTAATATAGACATATTCCAGATTAATATTGGATATTGAACATGAACTCTATTCAAAATATCAAAGAAAAAGTTCTCTTCATTCCAGGTTTAAATCTTCATGTCTCATAAGCTAAGAGAAGAGATTACAGGAGGTAAAAGAAAAGTGGAATTTGAGCTTGTGAAGTGTTGAACTAGAGAGGAAATAAATGGCCTAAAACAAAAACTAACTCTTGCTTCCCCATTTGGGTAGAAGGAGACCTAATTTCTGTTTTCCACTGACCTCTAGAGATCTAGACAAGAGTTCATAATACTTCACAAAGTTCTTCTGGAGTGAAGAGTTAAAAATATTTGATCATCCAGCTTAAGCCTTCACCTCAAAGGTGAAAGGATGGCTAACTCACAGCCAAGGCAGTGGAATCTCCACCACTTGCTTTTGACATTTCTGTGGCTTCTTTTTCACCCCTGGATCTAGTTGGGCACATTTGAAGGATGTTAATTGTAGCCCTCCAATTCTCTAACATAAGGAGCGTGTGTATAAGTGTGTATACATAAATATTGTATATACACATATGGGAATTAAGAAATAAGGCCCCGCAATCAATTTATAAAGGAGATTGACATTCAGCTTCATGACTCATTTCCCCCAGTATATGCACAGGCCAACACACATATACCTGCAATGTGCTGGATGACCTTATTCTCTTAAACTAAAACATTTAGTCTCAGAGAGAAAATAGTATTTATCTTGAGAAATTCTGAAGACATACCCTCAAGATCAACTTTATATGGATAATACTTATTTGAAGGTGAGGAAGGGAGCACATTTTTCTCTTTCTAAGTTTTTAAATTGCTCTACTTCTGTGGGGGGAATAATAGTATGTCTACCTCATTAAAAGAAAAAATTCTCAGCAAAGAAGGAAGGAAGGAAGGAAGGAAGTGGGGAAGGAGGGAAGGAGGGAGGGAGGAAAATAAAATGACCCATAGCTGGAGATGCATAAAATATCACTGTTATATCAGATATGGTGTGAATCTCTTTGCCTGGATTCATAAACTCATTGAGTTTCAAAAATTTTCTACTTTATACTGCATCTGTGATATGCCATTACTTTGCCAAACAATGGGTAGAGGCTCTTCTTTTGAGTATTACAAATTATTTCTATTATTCTGTTGTGTCACATTCTCATGTACTTTTTCTTTTGAATTTTATTTATTTTTTATACATCAGGTTCTTATTAGTTATCTATTTTATACATATTAGTGTATATATGTCAATCCCAATCTCCTAATTCATCCCACCACCACCACCACCACCATTTTCCCCCCATGGCATCCATATATTTGTTCTCTACATCTGTGTCTCTATTTCTGCCTTGCAAACTGGTACCATTTTCCTAGATTCCACATATATGTGTTAATATACAATATTTGTTTTTCTCTTTCTGACTTACTTCACTCTGTATGACAGTCTCATGTACTTTTTAAATGCCAGGTATAAGGAAAAGAGAAAACCCAAATTGTTAAAGAAAACTAAAATCCAAGAGGAGGGTATTTTCTCGGGACTCCAAAAGTATTCTTTCCCTATTCCAGTACTACACAGTACTACTCAGTTCAGCACCATGTTGGTATTGTGTCTTTTGGTTTGTTTGGCTTCTGTTTTGTTTACTGAGCTTTATTATATTGTCCTCTGTAACTGTGCGTTTATTATTGTCTTCCCATCTAGATTGTGAGGTAAAATTTCCCATTCTCTCTTATTCATCATAGATCACAGCATGGTATTGGGTATACAGTAGATGCCCAATAAAATATTTGTTAATGAAGTGATAACCTACAGTTGGTGCCACAGGATACAACCAAATCCTGATGACCCCATCCTTTGCTTCCTTCCTTCCTCCCCCCTTTCCTTTCGTTTCGTTTCCTTTCCTTTCCTTTCCTTTCCTTTCCTTTCCTTTCCTTTTTCTTACAATCCTATATTTATTGTGGGCCTACTATGTATTTTGCATTATAATGGCATAAAATTGTATAAGCCAGAGTTTTTCCCTTCAATGAGCTTACAGTTTTATCAGGAAATAATATTTACATGAGAAACTGTTAAATAAGATTTAGTGCCTTAATAAATGGTAAAAACAATAGGTATTATAAATTCAGAGAAGGGGGCATTACTATGATTCAGTTGGTTAAAGGAGATCTCCTAGAAGAGACACTATTAGAAATGAGCTCTGAACAACAATATCTACCTCATAGTGTTCTTGCAAATACTAAGCTGGATGATAAATTTGAAGGTTTAACACAATGTCTTAAACATAGTTAACAATCAACAAATAGTGTCTGTGATGATGACAGTGGTGATGATGGGAGAAAGGTGAGGAGAAGGAAAACTGTTTCGATGGAGAGGCTGGTAGTTTTCAGGTGGTGGAAAGCATCTAGGCAAACAGTAGATTTTAGGATAAGCATGGTAAGATGGGAGCAGTTAAGTTAAAAGAGAGCACTCATTCTGAGGAATCAAAATAACAGAGAGGAAGGTCCATGTCAAGATTGAGGAGAACTTTGAGTGTCAGGTTGATGCATTAAGACTCACTTTTCTATAGGCAGTGAGGAACCATTTGCATTTGAAAGATTCTCGTTGCAGTCTATTGGATTTTGAGGTCTTCTCACTAAGATTGCAATACCATGTACCTACATTTCCCCAACACAACCTAGTAAAAAGAAAAATTCAGGCAATCAAGTAAAAAATTTTTATCGAAAGGTGTCTATTAAGTGTATTGATGGTTTCTCTTTCTAACTCTAGACTCTTACCCCATCTTAGAATGATTGAACCGAATGGTTTTCTTGAAGAAGACATGGCAAACATGGCTCCTAAGACATATACTCACTGAAGGCCAAGTGAAAAGATTATAGATTATACTGATTATCATTGTATGGGATCACATTCTCTCATATTGCATCACATCCTGAAATTATAAAACAATAATTAGCTATTAAATTGACCTCAGACAGTCAATGTGTTAAATGATGTGCAAAGCCTGCACATGCTCTCAGGAGTTCTTTGCAGGAGAGTGAACACACAACTGAAAAGTGGGAGAATTAGCAAAAAGAGAAAAAGAAATAGAAAAGAGAGGAAGAGCAGTGAGGCAGAGTCATAGTTTTCAACAATCTAACAGGGTAGAAAAGTTACATAATAAACTTTCATAACTGGGAATAACTGAGAAATTGAATCTTCATAGAGAGAAAATATAATGTAAAAAGCACATTGTAAAACCAGCACCTTAGGGGACATGGTGCAAATAAAGATACAGACTTCATAGAATCATAGAACTTAAGAAAAATCTTGAAATATAATTTTGTCCATTCCCCTAATCTTCAAGTAAAACCTCACCTCAATCATCTCAGACAAGAGAGAAACTATGCTGTTTGACACCAAAATGTAAAAAAGTTCAGAGTTCATAACCTCCACAGTAATGTATTCTGATGTTTGACAGCCTTCACTGCCAGTAAATTCTTTCTCATGCTATAGTGTCATTTCCATTGGCTCCGCCCTCACTGCAGATGGGGAGCATCTGGTCCTAATGACTGCCCTTCAGATCCTAGAAGATCATTACTAAATCACCTCTTAGCCAGCTTTTCTATGAGCTGAACAATTTCAATTCCCTTTGGTTTTCTCTTCTTCAGTTTATTTTCCTGCTGTTTATCATCTATGCTCTGGGATAGCTTTATAATAAGAAAAACAATCTTGCTGTCTTCCATGCCAAATAATCATACAATTAAAGCTCTAACTTAAAAAAAGAGCATATATCCGCCTTGGCTCCTAGGCCAAGAATATTTTAAAAATTAGCCTCTTTTCCTTTTCTCGATGACAGATGCCAGTGGAAAATCTTACTTAACCTAAAAAACAGTATTTCTCTAAGGAGTTGAACTGTGCAGAAGAATTATTTCTGCTGTGGACAGAGATCAACGTTTTTTTTTCCTATCTTCATGGGTAAATTGTGAAGTTACATAAAAGGAAAAATTACTCAAAGTGCCACTGACATAGGGAGTTTTACCAACTTACATAGCCCCAAGCAAAGGTTATGTTCCTGAACTCTGAACCCACCTTTCCTAGCTTTCCTCAGTAACCCAACAGAGCTAATGATACAGAAAAATCTTCAGGCCTTCAAATGATAAAGTAACACTTTCCCAAAACCTAAGGGAAAAGTACTGTCAGAGGATTGATAAAGTCATAAGCAATTTTAGAAACATTTGACCCATAAAATATAGAAAGACAACTCTGAAATTCTATCTCACTCCTGCAATTCAGATGAAAGTTTTAGGTATTGTTTCTAAGGCAATAGAGTTTACCAACTTAATTGTACATTATGCCATTTACAGAGTCTTGGTGGTTTGTCTCTTCACTTGGAAGCCAGGTCCCTGAGCCCCTGCTAGAATTTAGGTATAATTTTCATACGAAAGAGGTTAAGATTGTAACTTAATTTCTATGTGAGCTTTTTAGCTTTATTCTGTTATGTGGGCACTGGCAACCTCGTGAATTCATAATATGGACCAAGTGATGTACAAATATGGACTAAGTGATGTACAAACCTATTTAGAGAAGAGGTTGGCAAGGAATTCCATTCAGGGTAAAATGCTAACTTTCTCTAATGGCAGTACAGTATTATTATTTCTATAAAGAGAAGATTTGGGGAAAATGTCATGTTTTTAAACAAATAGCAGGCATTTTCTCCATGCCCCATCAGTTTGATTTAGTAAAAATATGAAGAGTTTGAGTCCCAATAACACTGGTAACAAACAAACAAACAAAAACGTATAAGGAACTTTGGTCTTATCCTCTAATAGGGTAATAGCTGGAACTCAACCACCCTGTGAGAATGACATTGCCCTCCATCACCATGAGGTGGCCCTTGAAATGATTCTGTAAACCAGTGGCTCTCAACTAGGGGGCAGTTTTGCCTCCCAGGGGACATTTGGCAGTCTGGAGTAGTTTTTGGTTGTCACAACTGGGGGGGGGGGCTAGGGCTACTGGCATCCAGTAGATTGAGGTTGAGGATGCTGCTCAACATCCTCCAGTGCACAAGATGGCCCCCAACAGCAAAGAAATACCCAGCCCAAAATGTCAAGAGTGCTGAGGTTAAAAAATCCTGGCTTAGTCTCCTGACTTACGACACTAAGGGAGAACAGCTCTTGTTGCAGTTTGGACCCTATGTCACAGTCTGCCTTACCTAGGATGTTGCTTCTCTACCAACGTGCTGCATGCTTGTCCCTGCTATCTCTCTCCTCCTCCTTACTTTCTGAAGGATGGGAAAACCTGAGAAGACTCAAGATATCTTTCCTTATCTCCCTGGGAAGACAGTGCCAAGTTCTACCCCTAAGGGCTGTGTTCTTTCTGTTGCCTATTCTCTAATCTCTAGTCTTGTGGAAAACTCCAGAGGGAGCGTATGCCCTTTCTCCGAGGAGATGAGAGGAATGCTCCTCTGGAGTTCACAGAGGGCCAAGCTGCTCTGCCCAGTTTCTTGAATACTTCCATTTCTACCCTCAGGCAGATTTCCTATAACCCCCATGTTTGGCGGCTACCTCTTTGTAGTTTCTGGCTACACTTGTATGCACTCAACTCAAGTATTTGTTGGGAAGTTGGGAAGTTACCTACATAGTGATTTGAGCTTGGCTAATTTGTTTTCAAGCTCCTAATGACTATAATTTAGTACTGGAAGCAATATGAATCACCCTGGTTTATCAAAGACTCTGGTTAACTGAGAGTCATCAGAGATACCATGCCAGAACCACTGATTGTTTTATCAAGGAGTTGGAAAGAGACCAAATACACTAAACACTAAAACCATAGCGAACATCATTTAATCTTTACTTGAAAATTTAAATGACTCATTAGGATCTTTTATTGCCTTACAGTCATTATTAGAATCCTCTCTCTCTTTGTCTCATTTGCTTGACTGATGCTTGGTGGAAGAATTAGTTCAATTAAGGAATTCTGGGAGACAGAATTGGGCCCTAAGTAAAAATTATATGCAGACTAATGCAAGCAGATAGAGGCTACCCCACTGTGGAAATCTATTGTCCAAATCTTGACATTTAAAAAAAATCTAGAAGCATAAAAAAACATGGAAAGCAGAGAGCTAAAAATGAATGCTACCCTCAGTTGCATATTGGATCTCTCAGTTGTAATTTCCTATTATCATCTACCAGTAACTCAGAAAAATGGTACTTTTTCAATGTGAAAGGCTTTAACTCTAGCTTTATTTAAATAACCTACTGAATTTCCTCACTCACCTGTTACTAGGTGTACTGTATTCTTTTTTGCCTTCAGCCTAGGGCTCTGAGACCACACGTACTTGGGGATCGACTGCACTGGAAGCTTCACCCTGTTATGCTTTCCCTGACCCTTTCCCAGACATCACAGGAATTCTCTATACTTAGGCAAGTACAGGAACTTGGTGACCAGCTTGCCTGTGGCTTTTGCCAAAGGAAAGATCACAGTTGTATTTTGTTTGCTTGGAAAACAGAAGACACTAATACTGAGGTGCCACATATGTTAAACACCTAATAGCTTTATTCTCAGTCCAGCAAATACTACAAGGTCAGAGAGATGCAGCCCTGAGGGAATCAGAATTTGCCCTTTCTCTCCCTTTTTTCTTCTTGCACAGCTCTTCACTGCTCTACATATTTCCTGTAGTATCACAGAGCAGGTGAAGTTGTTGAGGATAGTTAAACAAAGCCATATCTGCATATCTGATTATCAATTTGCATCTTAGAACTTGAAATTCATTTTCTTGCTTTTCGTTTCTTTTTTTTAACTTTTTGTTCTTTTCTTGTCCCCTCCCAGCCTGAGATAACCTGCATGAAGCAATCAGGACAAGTTCCCAGCATTTTAAGCCATAGGCAGTTTCCAGGAGCCCAGACCCCCCGTACTGAACATTTTCTACCTGTTACCATTTCTGCTAGAAAAGAACAAAGAGCACAATTCTGAGCACCAGAAAAATTCCTGATTCCCTTTTGAACACTATCTGTTTTTTCTTTTTTTTTTCCTAATGAGAAAGTGTTGTCATTCATTTACGAAGCTGCTGCATAAGATCTGCCATTAGTAGGAAAGTTATTTTCTCATTAATATGAATAAATGTGTCAAGTGTTTACTATATTATAGGGATTCTGTGTTTATTATCATGATTCTCCCCAAGGACACTGCAAGGTAGTATTCTGAACCCTATTTCATAGGTATTGCAACAGGATCAGAGAACTTAAGTGAAAAGTTTATGTTCTTTTTCTTACACTCTATGCTATGCTACTGAAGCACTGGAATGTTCATTCGGTCTAGCTTGTGACCTCGCCACTTATAAAGTCAGCTGACACAGCTGTGGGATGTGTTGGTTCAGGTCCTCTGAGAAGCAGATGCCATGGCAGGATGAGACATGCCAGAGCTTCACTGGGGGAGGGGAAAACCTGTGAGGGAAAATAGAGAGAAGACAAAGGAGGCTGGGAGAGCCAATAGACTGTGATATGGTTCTGACACTTGTGGAGGAGAGAGGGAAGGAAGGAAGGTTAGTTAATAAGAGTTTTAAATTGCAGAGAAATTCTAAGAAAGTTTTGGCAAAGCCAACGAGGAATCCTTGAGCTAAAGTCATCCATCCAAGGAATTCTGCATCTCCCAGGAACAGGTCTGCCCTAGTGTCCTTGCGATGCTCAGTCACTGGCTGGAGGCAGCCTGTGAGAAGTGTGGCTCCTAACATAGTGGTAGATTCAGAGCATAGCAGCTGTGGCTACCTGTCAGTTACATTCCCTGAGAAGCAGATTTTTATTGTTGCCATGGGGAGATAGACTGGGCTAGGTTCAGGGGTTTATTAGAGGCCTTTGACCTAATTATGAAAGTCCATTTACCATATTTTACTAACCAAGTTCTTTTGAGGATAAGGGTTTTGTCTTACTCATTTCTGTGTCTTTCAGAGCACCTGGTTGGGTGCAAAATAGGTGCTCAGTGATTGATATGGACTGAACATGACTTGGCCGGCAGCAGTCTGCCCTCTTGCAAGGTAATAAAAATGATTTGATGACACTTTGCAAAAATGAAATGATAAAGTCCTTAAATGGATCTTAAAATGAATAGCTGTAAAAAAGCAAAGCTGACAAATACTACTAATTACAATTACAATCATTAAGAATAAGAGCAGTAATTCTAATTCTTTGCCCTTCCTAACCTCACCCCCCTTTACAGGATGCAAAGCCTCAAGATTTGAACTATTGGACAAAGCCTCGCAAAATCACTGATAAACCAGTGCATACAAACCCAGGCAGACACCTACATATGCACAAACAGTCACCCTTCCAGACAGAGCTGTGATCTAATTTCAACTGCGTGGAAATTGACTCTGGAGTGCAAAGCAACTCTGAATGCATAGAAGAGCTTCCCTCACCCCCAGGGTCACCATTAAAGCAGAGAGAGAGAGAGAGTGTAAGAAAGCTCTTGCATACCCGGGGTGAAATCAAGTCTATGTCATGGGCAGGCTAGGAAGAAAAAATGAGAGGGAGAAAGAAGTAAGGCATCTTAGAAGTAAAGAAGGGCAAGAGGGAGAACATAAGAGGAGAGGGGAAGGAAAAGAAGGATGAACTTATGCTGGAGATCATAACACATCTGTGATAATGATCTTGGGGTTGACAGGGCAGGCCCAGGCTCTAGATTACCCTTGCCAGCGACTGCAGACACAGGAATTCACTTGTTTAGGCAATTAATCTGAATAAACACCAAGCATAATATTACTGACCATGTGTTGAACACTCATGTGCCAGGTTCTGTGCTAAGCACTTTACCTGAGTTATCTCAAATAATTATTTTAATACAACCCTGTGAAATAGATACTAATATACTCCCATTTTCAGATGAAGCAACTGTCTGCAAAGATATTAATTACCTTGTGGAAGGTGACACAGCTAATAAATGGCAGAGCTCAGATGGGAACCCAGTTCTGTCAGATGTATTTACCCTCTACACTAATTTATTCCTCACCTATCAAGACTATTTAGACTATCAAGACTATTTATATTACATTGTATTTGAGACTTTGAGTCCTTAGCTAAGATTAGACATGGTCCCTCCTATCAAAGACCACAAATTTTGTCATCTGATTAAAGAAAGTACACTCAACCTCTCAAAATGAACACACAAAAGCAGCCCAGGATTCCAAAAATGACAAAAGCGTATTGAGAGAAGGGAATCATTATGGCAGGTTGGAGACTGGGCTGGGTCTATCAGGAAAAGCTTTCTGAGGATATGGCAACCTTAAGCCACACAATCAAAGGGAGAATAAAATACAGCATGGTTTGAAGTTTAGGACAGAAATCTCACATCATTTTGTGAGAATAAATGAAGCAGGACTTGCTGCAGGGGTGCCTGGAAAAGAAGTGCTGAAAACTCAGACGTTAGGCCTGAGATCTTGTTTCTGAACAAGAGGTATGATGGAAAAGCTTGCTTGAATATATTATTGTACCACAGGACAACATTGTCAATATGAGCCAGACGGGTCATCATCAGAAAGTGTTACCACTGGGTGGGATCAAATCACGAGCACAAATGGCACCCTCTTGAGCAGTTTCATCCAAGATGCCAAAGGCCGACTGGGCACAAAAGGTGGCAGATGGACAGTGCTGAAAAGGAGCTTGCCCAGCTGCTGACACTGCGTAATACTTTATCCAGCTGTGAAACTTTTTCTGGGCCAGAGTAAGTAGAATTCTGGGATCATCAACTTGAATCCAGTTTTCTTGCAAAGAAGCAAAGAGCCAGAAGCATGACCCAGGAAAAGCACATATTCAAACTGTTTTCTATCAGCCTGTGGTGTTGTTTTGTCCTCTGTCGTTGGTCCTTTACATGGATTTGGCCCATCTCTGTAATATACTAATAGGAACATGCAGAAGCTTGGGTGTAGGCAGCAGCCCTCTGCCTCAGGTCTTTATCTTATTCTCTTGCTTGCCCGTTTCCACCAGATCTCCTTTTTTCTGATTCTCAGACCTGAATGGACCTACTCTCTGGCTACTGTTGTGTGCCTTAGGTCCTCCTCACTCTGACAATCTATTTAGACTTATTTCCCTGGTTTATTTCCATCAGTTCTCTGTATACATTTTCAACTTTCAACTTTGTACACACCATGAACATCATGAGCACCTGCAGGTGTGGGCAAGAGACAGTCCTGCCACCCACCCCAGCCCTGTAGGGCCCACACTAGTTATGCCAGCTTGTTTGGAATCCTTGCCAAGATAGGAGATGGGACACCTGGCACAGAGGAACTTTTCTCCCTTGAAAAGGCAGTTTAAAAAATCCAAAAATTATATTTGGTGGCATGCTCAGGTGTTTAAAGGCCCAAAGGGGAATTAGAGGGGACAGAGCCTTGTCAGTCAAGATGATTAATTGTAAGGTGTAAAAGGGGATTGTGTTTCAAGCAGAGCAGGTGATGGCAGCATGCCTACACAGACAGTTGAGTTATAGTGGAAAGAAAACTAGCCTAGGTGTCAGGAGACCTGGGTTCTCGCCAAAATCAACCATGAATAGTTGTGTGAACTTGGGTCAGTCCTGTCCCCTTTCTGAGCCTTGGTTTTTTATCTAATAAAGAAAGTACCCAATTAAGTGACCTTCTGGGGTCAATTCCACCTCTCATCATCTAGGACTAATTGGTTGCTTAATAGGCAAGTAAAGAGGGCAGAATTTACTCTTTGTGGATGCCCTGAAACCTGATTGCCAATGAAGCAGATTTATTGTTGGAAAATAAAAGCAATAAATTGAAAAACTGAATAAGAGAGATCAGGAATTGGACATTGGTTGTGTGTTGTGGGTCCGAGGCAGGGGAGTACAGTTGGTGAGGAATAATTTATGTGGAACAAAGGTTTCTGGTGGACTAAAAGTCCAAAAACAGGGTTTTTAATGAAGCTGGAATATATGTGAGTAATGATGTTTAGGTGATAGTGTTTAAGGAATTGAAAGGGCTAAGTTGATGTCCAATGCCTTCTCTGCTATTCTACCATTATGTTGTAATTCCCACTTTTTTGGTGTCTGTTAAAAAGCAAATATATTACTAGGGGAGTATGGCACATAAATCCACAATTGATCATTTACACCTGAGCAAAACCTAATTTCTTCAGATTAGCCAATCACCCAGCAGGGTTCTGAGGGCATGGAATGCAAGATCGATAGATGTTGATGGGAGCAGGGGTGGTGGGGAGTGGAGGGCAGGAGTCTGTGTATGAAGGGGAAAGTGATTCAGAATGTGGGGGACTATTTAGGATAGAGATATGGTAACACATTCTGCCTTTCTTCCCTAGTAGGGATCCCTAGGCAGTCAGTGAATACTGTGAGGATATAAGGAACTTGAAGAAACCTTGTGGAATTAGAGAGGGAACAATACACAGAAAGGACCAGAAAGTGAAAGCAGAGGCACAAGCTTTCTAAATATCAATTATAGGCACATAAACAAACATAAAGGTTCAAGCCTTTCTCCTGAGCTCCACACCCATATATTCAATTACATAATGTACATCCACATCTAGGTGTCCCACCAAGCACCACAAAAACAAAACATGACCACAATAGAGTTATCATTGTCATCCATAAATATTCTGTATTTTCCATCTTGGTTGATGGGATCACATTCTAATTACCTTGACATCCAAGTCAGAAATGCAGAATTTCTTCCAGAATATTTTCTTTTCCTCATCATTCCATCTCCCTTTCAAGCATCACAAAGCCCTTAGATCCAAGTTTTTCCTTTTAAACAATTTAAATATTTGTTACCTCCTCTCCATTCTCTGTCACTGCCTTTGTTCAAGCCCACCTTGCTTAATGCCTGGATGACTGCCACAGCCTCCTAACCGATCTGTCTGTATCCAGCCTTCTCCCATGATAATGCTGTCAGATCCTCCATAATGCTGTCTGAGTAATCTAAGCTATAATTCTAATCACGTCACACCTTTGCATGTCACCATTGGCTTTCATTTGCCTAAAGAATATACCCCACACTCCACTACATGGCTTATAAGGCATGGTTTGGCATTTATTTATCTCTCTGCTCTTGTCATCCATCACTTTCCTACATGTTTCTTTTAACTTGCATCAAATTACTACTTATCTTTTCCCAAAGTTGCAATGCTAATTCATGTCCATGTGCCTTTGAATTTGCAAACTCCTCTATCCATCACCCATTTTGAGCTAGCTAGCTCACCCCTTAGGACTTACTCAGGTATCAGATCTTCAAGGAAGCCTATATCTCTGCCCTCTCTGACTACCCCCCCCCCAATAGTTGAAGTATGCTTCCACTGTGTTCTCACAGAATCTTATGCATAGCTATGCTATAGTCATTGCTATGGTATCAAGAATTTTAGTTATTTTTCTGGTCTTTCAACTAGCTTGTGAGCTCCTCAAATACTACATTTTTTCATCTCTATATCCCCTACCTAGTAGACTACCTGGCATAGGGTAGGTGTTCAGTAAATGCTTGCTGAATGTATGAATGAACAAAGGAACTTAAGGAATTTATTTTAAAATAAATTGTTGGATCTCATATTCTAACTAGGAGAAAAAGTCTTAAAGTGCAAATTAAGGATTTTTGTGGGTAGGCATATCAACTCGAGAAAATCTCTTTCCCGATGGCCTCACAACCTTATAGGCTGAATAAATTGCAGAACTTGAGATGCTATCCTAGAGTTCTCCCATCTTAAATATTTACAGCCTAAGTCTAGCTAACTTGTGCTTAATTTTCATTAGTTTACCATCTATTTTCAATACTGTATTTACTCAGCTATCAATTCCTTTTATAAAGAGCTACCCAATTAGGATTCCCACATCACTTACACTGGCATTGTTGCACCTGTCAATCAGTTCCAGCCATTAACAGATTAGTTGGGAAGCAAAAGAGCCAGGGTTTAAGGGAGGGGAAGAAACACAAATGGTCAAACCTGTTTGGCTGTTTTAATTTTTTTTTTTTTTACTGAAAAAGCTTTGTGTACCTTAATGACCAGTCCTTACATTATTTTTTAGAACTTTTGAAATGGTTTGGGGCTTTTAGACACACAGCTTGTTAGTCCACCCCAGTCTTTTTGGTCACAACTGTGCACAGTGAAAGCAAACACTGTCAGCAATTTAAGCTCCTAAGACAAAAATCTGGTTGATATGATCCTCTTGGATCCTCAATGGATGTGGGTATTTTGAACCTGCTGCAACATTATTTGTAGTTTACTGCACAGGATAAAATAGACTGAAGTAGAAAGAGGATTCCCTTCATGGCTGATACAGAGAGGTGGGGGGACCTGGGGGTGGTGTCTTGCAGTAGGTCTGTGACTGCTCCATGTTGGTGCTAGGCATTCCTGAGCAGCTAGGCCAGTAAAAGTTTTCTGCAAGTTCATTTTTTCAAGTTAGTTCCTGGCCCTAATTCAAATCCCTAACATAAACCTGAATGAATTTAGATATGAGTTGTATCAACAGTAAAAACTACTAAAAGCTCCTCCTGTGTATTTCACAAAACATAAGTAATTCCTATAGTCTTCAGCCCGATATAAAACATGATAGATGTGGGTAGATAGATATGGTTGTGGCCTTTCACAGATTCTCTTTGGAGCTTTAGCAGATATAAATGATGGTAAAGGGCAGACTCCAAGTTTGACATGACTTGACTGGCTGTAATGAGAAACCAATGACTCTGCAGAGGACCATGAAAAATAGAATGCCATACGGTAGCTGTCACTTCTGCCAATAGGCTTCATATCTTGGGTACTTTAAACTCATGGCTTTTTTTGTGTGAGTCTGTGGGGCTTTTTTCCCCTTTTTTCTCTCTTTCTCTTTGTGTGTGTGTGTGTATGTGTGCAGGGCGGTCAAAGCGAATGGTGAGGGGAATAGATGACCAGGAGATTTTAGTTGGAAAAATGGAGCTGGGACTGGATATTCTACAATAAAGATGAGCAGTGATGATTACTCGTGTGAAGGTAAACTGTAAAATTAAAAGGCTTGTATAGGGAGAAAAATTAATTCTAGTTTTCTATGAGGGTTCACACTTTTTAAAGACTCTCTAGTTCTATAAGATATTATCTTTAACTCCAAGAACATAGCTCCTCTGCTTTCAGATATGTTCTAGATCTTCTCTTACTCACCCTTTTAGAATTTCTATTTTCAGAACCTTAATGGTAATATTTTGAGTGCTGCACAAAGGTTCACATCTTCCCTGTGCCGGATTTCATAAGAGCAAGGATTTAACTTGGCTGTGTATGGAAAATGCCCAGTGGAAAGTTATGGCAGGTTGTGTCCCATGCAATGCAGTAAGTTCCTGATGGTCTTTATGTGGGGATTAATAAGGTTATAAGCATGATATTAGATTTATTTAAGAAAGAAGTGTTTTGAAATCATATATTGATATAGCATGGGGATATCCAACATGATTTTACGTTTGAAATAATTACTGACTTTTCTCGTAAACACAAATCTGACAAAATCCATACTAAACTGAATACAACTTAATACTAACCGGGAAAATGTACAAGAAAAAGGAAAATAAATCTCCCCAAACAGAACTTGTATTTCTACTTAGATTCCCTCTATGGCTAAATTATTAAGCATTCTATGTGCTAACCCAGGTTTAGAAATGAAATAGTGATTTGATCATTAATGCAATTTTCTTCTCTATTACTTTTCCATGAGGCATCACTTCTGGATGTTTCTGGACAAAGAATAAGAGAAAAATATAAACCAGGTCAACATGAAAGCCTGAGCCAGATGAGGGGGATCCCAGGATATGAATTAAAAAGCTTTGTACTTTTCAAAAGAATGCCTACCCAGCACCATACATGGTGCCCACTGTGTACAAAATATCTGCTATGAAAACTGAAATATTTTATTTTTAATAAGATTTAACTCAATTGCAATTCAATTTCTTCCAATAGTTTTAATTATTTAGAATTATATTGCTTTCTTTTTTTCTTTTCTCTTGAAGAGCCATATTTGAAGCAGTGGTTCATTTCAAATGCTTTTGTATTGATTAGAATTATCCTTCTTCCATACCATAAAAGGGTCTTCTAAAGCAGGAAACCTTCCCAGGTACAAGACAAAATTGTCCATGTTGCTGGGTTAATAAATCTGTAGGCCACCTGAGGATGACACAGCAGAATCTTAAAATTTTCAGGGTGAAAGATCTCTTTCTTCCCCCTTCAGACTGGCAAACCATCCAGGATAGATGACTGTCTCTTTGCTACTTCAAATTGTCTTTAGTAAAGATGTTTTCTTGTATTAAAAACTCCTTCACCAAAACAGCAAGAAGAGCAACATCAAATAAATAAAACAAAACAAAGAATCTTTCAAAAATCTTCAGGAGTACAAAATCCATAATGTCTTCCAGTACAGCCAAACCCATTATTTTATTTACCTGATGTTCTTCCTTATGTCTAACTGTAGTCTTTCCTGCTTCAATCTATGGATATTACCTTTTGTTAAGAGAAGGAAAATGAGAGGCAAATTTAAAAGGCAAACTGTTCAAGCTGAGTCTTCTCTATATCAAGTCTGCAAATGAATGAATATGGGGGCAATGCTAAATAATTTAATACTAAAAACAGACAATTGCCATTCAGAGTTTCTTTGGAGGCTCAGCATCATGCCAGGACAGAGGGATACAATGGAGTGATCGGACTGAGGGAGTCATTTCAGAATTTCCTCTTTATAAAATTTAAATTTAGTTTTCAGTTTCCTAGAGTGACCATTCCAGATGGTCCAAGTGGTTCAGATAAAATAGAAACTGACCTACAGTCACTCTCTAGTTTCGAGGGAAGGGGAAATGGAGCTTAGTTGAGGTGGTTTTTCATTTCTAAATGTCTCTGCACTGAGGTGAGATATATGTACTCCCTTTTCATGTGGACAAAGGTGCAAGAATAAAGGCTGAAACAAGACAAGTGGTATATATACAGAGAGAACGCTTTCTTCCCAGTAGGCAGAAAGATCTAATAGTGAGGTAGCTGTTACTGCCTTCCTTCCTTCTTCTAGGCCCTCTCCACTTTCCTTTTCTGCTTTCTCACCATCCCAACCCTGGAAAAGGGAAAGCTATCCATTTAGATTATAATTTGGAACTAATAGCCCTCATCTTCTCCTACTACCCAATAGCCCGGAGGTTAGATTTAGAGCCATTTTATATGCCATCCCCCTTAAACTTTCAGCTCAGTGACCTTGATGTCAGACATTGAAGATGAAGCCAGGGTGGTGAGTTGCAGCTGTTGCCTGTAATGTGATCCCTTAGGGGAATGCCTGGCCCCTTGTGTAGGTCCCTATAAAAGCAACAGTACAAGGTCAAAACTCATCTCAAATATCACCTCCTTTGGGAAGTCTTCCCGGCACTCTGCCCCCTGTCTCCTTACACAGTGCTCCAGGATTTCATGGTTTTCACCTCTATCACAGCATTCATCATGCTACACTATACTGTGTTGATTTCTCTGTCTCCTCTACTAGGCTGTGAGATCTTTAGGGATGTAAACTCTTTTATCTTTGTATCTCCAATGCTTAACATAGAGTGTGGCACAAAACAAACTTCAGTAAATGTTTACTGAATGAATGTCAGGTTCACTCTAACATAGTCTGTATCTGAGCATCACGGGCAGGTATGTGTATGAATTTCTTCACTGTTTCCAACATTTCTACAAAAACTCAACTATCATAAATTTAATATATTATGTTATTATCTAACACCTTAGTACCTCTAATTTATTCATTACTTATAATTTCTAATTAATTGTATCTAGTATATCATATTAATTTCACATTTTAATTATTATACTTATATAAATAAATGTTCATATAATATATACCAATTATAACTAATAAGTAATTATACTTAACCAAGTAAGGTGTTAACTGAATCAGACACAGGGAAGTCACATTTTGATAGGATCAAAGAGAGGAGAAAAAGTTAAGAAAATGGGTTACCTAATAAATTTCTTTCTTCTTTCTAAATTGAACCTTTCCCCTTATCCTCTTAATCTTACCCCTCCCTTCTCTGCCACATTCCTGTTCCATAAATCATGCCCTCTCTCTTCCTCTCTGCTGGCTACTCTTTGACCAATGATAGGTTCAGTCCTCCCTTATCCTAAAAGAAACTTTTCCTTGACTCTTCTATTCCCTTAAGCTACTCTCCCCTACTGTTTACCTTCCTTTGTGAACACTTCTGAATTGTAAACAGAATAAGTTGATACTTATAACCTCCACTGTCTTACCACCCACTCATTCCACAATCATTCGCACATCTGTCCTCTCCTTTCCAATCAATCTTTGCTATTTGATTCCTATCCTTATTACTCTGCTGAAACCTCTCTCTCAAAGGTGACCATAAATTCAATAGCAGTAGATCTTAGAGATTAAGAACATGGGCTTCAGAGTTAAACAGATTTGTGCTTATGTCCAGGCTGTACCTCTTAACTAGCTATGAGGCCTTGATCAAGTTTCTTACCCTCTCTAAACTTCAGTTTCCTCATCTTTAAAATGGGGGTAAACAACAGTCCTTAACTCACAAGTGGTTCTGAGGATTAAATGGGGAAATTTCCTGTAAAGTGCTTAGCGCAGTAACTGGAGAACAAGAAGTGACCAAAAGCGGTAGAAATTTAGCATGCAATAAGTCCTGATTCTCTTCAAATTTTATGCTATTTGACACTAGGGACCAAACACCTTCTTCTGGAACCCTGACTTTCCATGGCATCTACAATACTTGAAACCTCCATCCACATTGCTGATGGCTCTTCCTCCTCCTACCCCATCAGTGTGATCATGTCCTAAGATTCTGATAACTCTTTTTTCCTTTCTCAATCTCTCCCTCAATGAAGATGGAAATATGGGTCTTGGATTTAGGAGCGAGGTTATTGCAAGTCCACAGCCACACTCATCGTCATTCCTTCTAAACTGGCTTTCCTCCTAACTTTGCTCTTTTTTGTCACTAGCATCACAGATTTGGCTTTGCTGCAGCTAAACTCTACCATTTGCAACCCTCTAAATATAGCATATATGCTTTACAGCCTCCACAATTTTGCTTGTATTGGCTTATTTGTTAAACTCCAACCCATTTCTCAAAGACCATCTTAAATATTATCTCTTCTGTAAAATGTTTCCTATCAACATGAGTTCTGGAATAACACTTGTTCTACTACTTTCTACTTGCGTGACGAGGGAGAAGTTACTAAATCACCCAGCTTCAATTTCTTCATTCAGAGTATGAGGATAATCATGATCCCTAACTGATCAAGTTGATATGAGGATGAAAGTAAAGGAGAAAAATTTGTATAAAAGTGCTTTGCATAGCATCTCACATATAATAACCTCAATAGGTGCTAGTGCTTACTGTTGTTTCTCCTCCTTACCCCCCCTCCCCTTCCCCCTTCTTCTTCTTCTCCTGCTCCTTCTCCTTTTCCCTCTCTTCTTCTTCTTTGACTACTACCATTAGTATTACTACTACTATTGATATTACCATATCTTCATTTGGAACTCCAGAGCAATTGAGTTCTGCCTCTTCTATTGAATTTTTCTAATTCTAACTTTTGTTAGAGTTATTTATCTACATAGTTGACACCTGTCATTAACCCCCTCCAACTATTATCTTATGAGGACAAGAACCATGTCTTCCTTATCTTACTGTGTAGGGGCTCAATATGCTTTTGCTGAATTTAAGTAAATTGTATCCTATTTCCTGCTCGTCCCTTTTGGCATTAATTTTTGTTCCTTCCTCTTTTGTTCAGTTCCAAAGGAAGCAGTAGTGATTAGTGTAAGAATGTAAGACATTTCATCGTAATATTTTCCTTCTACCTTTGAATAGAGTCTTGCTTTCCTTTGTTTGGTCTCTCATGGCAAATTGTTTACTCAGGGATTGTGATGACTGGGAGTAAGTGGGCAGGGGACTTAGCCATGGAGTTAATGGGGGAAATTATAGCCCTGATTATAAGGAGGGAAAGGCTTATCTTTCTTTTCTATATACCTTTCAGACACTATCATTTATGTTCTCTTTTTGAACTAGGAAAGCCAGTCAATATTATTCCTTGACTTATTTTGGTGTACATACCCTTAGGCACCCAAAAGCATATAAGAAAAGCAGCAGACACACTCTCTAAAAAGAGTTCAGTTTAGCTCTGTAGTTTCTTTCCTGAGCTGTCACATAAAACCCTAAAAGATGAAGGAAGGGAAAGAGTAAAAACTACCCTCATTGGGAGCATTACTAGAGTAATATATAGGTAAAATCATGAAACAAAGTCATTTATGTCCTTGTACCAGGTCCCTCTATTTAACCCCTTCTGTGGCCCTTCTCAGGTACTGGGCACCAAATGTTTTCTCCCTAAACTCAAATTCAAAATCAAGTATCCATCTCTCATTTATACTCAAGTATAAATTTCTGAGAACAGCTTAGGGAGTTTCATTGCCTGTGTGTATGTACATGTATATTACATTTTAAACAGAAATAAAAACTTTAAGTCTAAAATATGTCATTTCGATGGTTAGATTTTAAACATTAGTCAAGAGGTGTGGAAGAGAAGTGATGGTAGAAATTCTGAGTGTACAGAGAAGCTTTCCTAGGGCTTTTAAGTCCATATCACATAGGTCACCTTCTCTGCCTACATAGAAGGTCCCTACAAACTTGCTGTCAAATTGGTACAGGCTCAATAACAAAATTATTAGTTTTTCTCTTTTATTTGAAAATTTCAAGACCCAAGGTAAGCCGTTGTTCCTGTGTTCATATTATCTGAAGATCAATAAACAAAGAAGAAATGAGTATGCAATCAGATAAGCCCAACTAAGATAATAACTAGGGGTCACTTTAGGTTTATCATATATCCCTGGGGGGGGGGGAAAGCAAAGAATAATTATCAATAAACATCTTTTTTTAGATTCCATATATATGTGTTAGTATATGGTATTTGTTTTTCTCTTTCTGACTTACTTCACTCTGTGGGAAGCAGCCACATAGCACAGGGAGATCAGCTCAGTCTTTTGTGACTACCTAGAGGGGTGGTATATTGAGGGTGGGAGGGAGGCGCAAGAGGGAGGAGATACGGGGGTATATGTATATGTATAGCTGATTCACTTTGTTATAAAGCAGAAAGTAACACAGACACAAATACAGACACACACACACACACACACAAATAAATAAATAAATTTATTTTAAAAAGTTTTCAAACCAAAACACACAAAGATGAAAAATTTTTCTTGAATATAAAAAAAAACATCTTAAGTGAGGACTTATGAATGTATAAATGTGTTAGTTCTCTCTTACATCCATAACATGCTGCATGAAAATCTAGCTGACTTAGTTTTTGGTTGTCCCCTTTATCTACAAAGTCTCTTGGCCTTAATGACTATATGACAGTGACAAAAATCTTCAGCAAGAAATGAAATAGTGAAAAATGTTGGTAGAGAAACAGCATTGTAACGCTCAGTCCACTTCATCTGTTTTCATGCTTGGCCTGTAGCCCATTTTCTCTTTTCTCTCTGAGAGGTGAGAGAAATTTCCTTGGCTGGGAAGAGAATGAAATGAATGAATGCATTGATGGTGCACCTTCACACTTGAGCACTAAGAGAAAGTTCTGTGCCAAATTCCTTTCCTTATAGCAGCAAGGAAGAGAAACTTAGTTTTGTGTAAAACTTGCACAACCGGGTGTGGCTGAAACTCCTCTCAGGGAGAACTGGCATGTGTGATTATATCTGTCTGGGACTGTGGCTTTCCTAAGTGAGAACGTTAACCATTTTGATTTGTTGTATTTGGAATTATTTCCTCAATAATGACAAGTTTTTACACAAATTATATGGCCTCAGTGAAGGCATATTATAAATGGAAGGGTGGAAGAGCCCACAGCCTATTAGAATTCAAGTATTAAAACTTCTATTCAGCAGAAATAAAACTGAGCTAACCTCTTGCATGATTTGGAATCATTTCCTAAAAGTGAGATGTCTGTTTGGGGGTAAAACAGAAGCATGATGGTTGCCAAGAAGTATTATAAAGAAGTTCCTCCAATACTTTCCTCTACTACCTTCAGTAAAAAATGACAACTTTGATTTCCTCTTGGGGCTGTTAACAAATCTCATTCGATATTGATGGAATAGGAATATTAAAAATCTATGGTCTCTCCAGCAGGCCAATTCCGAGACCTCATGTCAATGTCAAATTCTGTCAGCTGTCAAAAGCCAAAATGTCTTATTCCCAGAAATATGTGGAACCCTAGAGGAATGATTCACCCATTACATTTAACTAAAAAGGATTTATTGACCATTTCCTCAGCATCCTGTCCTAGATGTGGTGGAGAATGAAAAAGTATATGGCAGGGCCTTTAATCTCAGGGAGGAGTTTATGAAGAACACACCTGAACACCCTGAAGGTCAGGGGCCAGTGACTTTTTTAGTTCTGTGTTGCTGTCAACAGAGTTAAGCCCCAGTGAGTTCAGACAGGCTTTAGGCACAGGCAGAAATGAAAAAGAAAGGGAGAGGAATAAAAGAGGACCTGGGAGAGTAAGAGAAGATAAAGGAAAGATTTGTGAGACTGTAGAAAGAATAAGATATAAAGAAGGGGCGTGGAAGAGAGAGCAATAGTTAGGAAGAGGGAAGACAACTTGGGGAACCTAAAGTTTAGGCTGCCTCGCCTCTTTCATTAATATCCACACTAACTTTAAAAGTTCTGGATTCCTTAAGTCAAAATCCAGCATCCACAGTTGGGTTAGCTGTGATTTTTGTGCTGAATGAGTTTGAAGGAAGGAAAAAGGACAGGGGCCTTTGACATGCTTGAATCCCTTCATCTACCTATCACAATGTCAAGGTGTTGGAAGTTTCTAAGCCTGCACTGAGAGTGAATCTTGCCTTCTTATTGCATAAGACACCGAGGCTTGAATAGTGCCAGACCATCTTGTCTTTTCTAGGGAGGCTAAATTTCCAGTCAATAAATAACTGGGCTACTATATTGCACCCTGGAGAAGCAGGTCTGAGTTTGTTTGTTTATTCATTCTTGAAATTGGATTCCGGATGCTGGAGAAAGGGCGGCTGTTTTCTGAGGAAATTAGAGACTGTGTCAGGGCAGCATGCCCTCACCATCCCTCTCCATTTGCTGTGAAGAAGGACCAGACGGGATGATGGATAGCTGGGGCGTTCATGGCTGTTGAATATGCCTAATCTGAATTCTCGGCAATTAGGGCTATTCAGCTTTAACCCTTTGGCTGGACTATACATTTCACCAAATGCAGCAGAAGCACTGACTAAATCTGTCTTTACCTCTCTGGTACCTCTCATCTGTCTGAACACTTTCCCTCAGATACAAATGTGTTCTATTTACAAAGATGCTGTGGACACATTTCAAAGTATAGTTATGGAACACACCATTCCCCCCACCCCCTTACCACAGTTAAGTTTTTGTACAAAAAGGCTATGTAAGTTCTCTGGGCTGCTTTTCTGGAGATATGCATTTCCTTTCAAGAATTCTTACCCCATAACTGAATCAGATCCTTGCATGAAATCTTCATCGCTCTCCATTCTTCAATCCACATGATGTAAGCAAGACTCCCATGTTATCATATAATCACAGAATCTCAGCTAGAGGGAACTAGGGACCGTTTAGTTATCCTCATAACTTAAGAAGTGAGGAAATCAAGACCCAGAGAGGAAATGGGATTTACCCACATTCACACAGCAATTTATGGTAGAGCTGGGGCCTTTGACTTGGACAGGAGTAAATAAATGGGGTCATAAGAAATTTCATATTTAATATCTGTTTTCCTTTTTCAGATGATGATCTCTTCTAATATTTCGGTTTTCAATTCATTGACATTTAATTCACTTAATGCTTATTTTCTAGATAGTTTTCTTTCTTTTTTTCCTGAAACCCAAATGAATAATCAATTTTCCACTTTGGTTAAAACCATTAAGGGCAGTTGTTGAATTTTGTACAATTTTTGTTCTTCATAGTGCCTTTCACAGTTCTGGCACATAACTCATTTGATAAAAATATGGGGAAGCAGTACAGTTTAGCAAAAAAGTCCTGAATTTGAAGCCAGACAAACCTAATTTTCATCTCAGCGCTGATGCTTAACCAGCTATGAGGCCTTGAGTAACTTATGTGCTATACTGGAGCCTTATTTCTGCATCTATAAAATGGAACTAATAATGGTACCTATGTCATGGGATTTTTGTGACAATTGAGGTAATTCATATAGAGTGTCTGCACTAGTAAGCACGCAATAAATGGTGGCCATTCATATTACTTAATGAAAGGGTGAGTGAAAGTGAGCGAGATCTACTCTCAACAGGACAGTCACAGGGGAGAGCTAAACAGAGGGTCAAAAGGAGAAATTGAATAGCTTCCCAGCGCCCCCTTGAGTTAGAGTTTGGATTGATTTTTTACTTTACTGTTGGTTTAAAACCAATCCCTAGAATATCCTGAAGTTGTCAGAGCAAAAGGGACTTTAGAGATCATTTTGTTCAAACCTCTCATTTTGTAGTGTTGCAAAGTGAGGCTGAAAGATAAACAGAATTCACTTGGTCACAAACCTAGTTGAGGTGGGACCATACTTTGAGTTTTAAAGTGTTTCTTTCCAGAACATTTTCTCTATAATGCCTGCTTCCATAAGTCACATCTGATTTCAAGCATCAGCATAAAAATATACTTCAAAGCCACATTACATGATTTGGGCCTTACCTAGCATTTTTAATTAGCCATGCCTCTGCTCCTCTTCTTTAACATGAATAATCAAATGGATGATAACATAATCTGGGGGTAAACTTGAAGATTTAATTCCTAAAGGGTGTGCATATGATATGTGTGTGTGTGTGTGTGTGTGTGTACCAAGTCTCCCTGCATGTAATCTTGGTGAATGAAATATACAAAAAGAAAAAGAGAATCTGTCAAATGGAAGACAAAACAAGTTTACCAAGTCAAAAGCAAACTGCTGTGGCAGGCTGGGCTTTATGGTGTGGAAGAGAGTAGCACCTTGGAGTACTCTCTTTCTTTGGGGAAAGGGAATCTGGAGTGGAAATGGAATGGGAAAGTGTGGCTTTTTAGCCCCTGACTTTTTCAGAGAAGTGGCTAATCTCTTCTTCTGTTTCCTTGCCATGACACTGAAACTGTCCTGTGAACAAATTGTGCCATTTTAAAGGAACAGAGGGGAAAAAAAGAACTCAGCAGCAGGCTGAAGGCATCCTAAAACAAGTTTCAAGAAATGTTTTTGTAAATTGGTCAGTTCAGGATCAAGGAGACCTGGCAGCTGGAAGCCTATGGCTTTTAGCCCACTGGTTAGTCTTACCAAGGCCTGGGCTATTTTCCCCAACACAGTGCAGGAAAAAAAAATATCTTTGAATGGAAAACTATGCATTGTTTAGATCACACCCTTCCACTATATCTGATTCTAATCTTTCACTGTGTTTGAGCAATTTTATAACTTTGTAAACTGTAGAAAACTGATAGCAGTACAAAATAATTCTTGTCCATAGACATGTAAATTGTGTCCACTGGATGCCCAGTGGTCTCCCCACCACACACGGACACACTTTGTAGGAGGCCAGTCAGCCTCCATTTACACATCCATTTCAATATTACTGATCTACAGTGTCCTTCTTTTTTCTTGAATTCCCCCTCAGACTGGTTGTGTAACACCTCAACAGTTTCCTCAGTAATGAGTTAGGGAAAGTCTTTAATATTTGTTCATTTTTACAGCTGAATGGGTGTCATGATTTTACATTCTTTTGCCAAATTATCTTTTTTTTTTTTTTTTTTTTTTGCCGTACGCGGGCCTCTCACTGTTGTGGCCTCTCCCGTTGCGGAGCACAGGCTCCGGACGCGCAGGATGCGCAGGCTCAGCAGCCATTGTTCACGGGCCCAGTCGCTTCGCGGCATGTGGGATCTTCCAGGACCCGGGCACGAACTCGTGTCCCCTGTATCGGCAGGCAGACTCTCAACCACTGCACCACCAGGGAAGCCCTGCCAAATTATCTTTTAATGGCAGCCATGCCAAAGACATAAAAGTCCCTTATCCCTTGGCTATCTAGACAACATATACAACAGATAGAAGATTTTGAAAAAGGAAGGCTTTGGTTAATAATTCAGACCCTTCAGATGTAGTTATTGGCAAGTCGTGATTTCCTTGTGTTTGGTAGACTAATCTTTGTTGAGTTAGAGTAAGCAAGCTGGGTCTTTTCACTTTTGAAATGGGCAGCAAGACCAATGCACCTTGGCATCAAACAGCTCCCCAGGAAGGGCTGCAAGCCTATTTGCAAAAGGAGCAAAAGGCACAGTCAGCACCAGGAAATGCTCCTCTAACCCCTACTCCACCCCCTCCATCCCCAGACACACAAGCTCCAGCAAAATAAAGGGATTCTGCTAACACAGTCTCGCCTGAACAGAGAAAGTAAACTTTCACAGAGGTTCTGTAGTCAATGATTTCAGCAACTTAGGTGCCATTCCTGAACCTGCCATATGTAGAATGGCTGAGGAAAGCTGACTTTGTGAAGCCAACTAGCTTCCTTAATTATTGAATGGAGCTCTGGGACATGTGCTCAGCATACACCTTTGGGCCTATTCATACCCTAGCCACAAAATGATGTGAAAAAACTGTTTTCATCAGGGCTCAAAGATAGATCTGATTTCAAATGGTGATCGGCACAATTTCATATCATCAAGAGAAGAACTTTCTGACTTTCCAAGGATTTCAAGCAACAAAATTAATTCTCAAAAAATGAAAAAAGAACTTCAAGTTGAAGGTAGATGAGATGTAGTAGGGGTAGTGGGATGTAGGTTGACCAGATGGGGCAGGGAAACATTTTAGTATCCATGGCTCAAATGTCAATTGGTGGACTTCTATCCATATTTTCTAGCTTATAGAAGTACTACCTGATAGACTATTGCCTTGAGATTCAGAAAATATAGATTCTCTCCTTCTCTGCCAGTGGTTACTGTGTGATTTTAGGCTAGTCACCTAACTTCTTTGCATTTTTTATTGTTTTTACTTGTAAACTAGAGTTGTAAGTGTAAAATAGGTAATGTTTGCTCTGAGTTGGAAAAATTATAATCTTAAAAAGAGGATGTTTACTAGAAGATAATGTTTAAATATAAGTCATTATGGATATGACAATAAGTTGTTTCTTTTTTTTAAAATAAAGCAATAAGTGTTAGTCTGGCATAAAGTGCAGTCTTAATTTAGAAAATTAAAAATTTTTTAAAAAGCCATGTCAGCCCTTTCTAAAGAAAGGAAGCCTTTTAAAGTACAAGACAGGCTTGCTCTTCAATTCAATTCCATTAAAAACAATAAGAAATAAATATAAAACAGTTTCTAAGATGAACTGAAAAGCTGTTTCCCTCTTATTATTACTTTATGTTTTCTTGTCACTAGTCCTGCAGATTCCCAGGCCAAACCTCAGGCTTAATAAATAAGGATCTTTAGTGAGAGGGGGAGCAGGAGACTGAATTCTACACAATTTCTCAAAGTGTTTCCAATGCACACTGAAGTCTGATAAATGCTTGGCTTAGAAGACAGGAGCGATTTTAAGGACAGGTAAAGAATAATATTTCAATGGATTTTAAATGACTAGTGTGGAGAACTTTTCAATTCTTTGTGTTTTTATTTCAACACCTAATAAAATTTTTCACCTCTTAAACACAGTTGCCACTGACCATGTTTATATTTAAAATCTTCCCCCCAAACCGAGGAGTCTGAAATTTCCATTCATCATACTTAGAAGTAAAGGGTAACCTGGAAACCACCATCACATTTAAATACTTTCCTCTTTTTACATTGCTCTGGGTTGAAGAGGGAGTTCTGGGTATGTCAGCACAAGTTCCACCTGGGACCACTCTGATCTCAGATAATAGATTTAATGAGCTTGAAATGGGTTGGTGACCTTCCTCCAACTCATTAATGCCTTTTGGCAGCTCTCCTCATTTCTCACTCCCTGTCAGCTTCTTTCCAAACACACCTTCTTGTGGCATTCAACTGACAAAAGGATGCATGTGCACCTCAAAAATTAAAAAAAAAAACCTTTCAAAGGCTCATCTGACAAAAACCAGGGTTTGAAAGAATTTCATTGCATCCTTGCTTTTTTCTTATGTCAGGTTGCTCCTACTCTGAAATGTATACAGCTTTGAGAGCCTGTAAATCTGTCTATTATTTTCATTAATACATGCTTAACCTACCTGTCTTTGGACCAGCTAAGAATATTCCAGCTAAGGTTTTTAACAGAATTTAAATAAAGCACTCCTAAAGCAATGTGCTGTAAATTCAGATTAATACGCATTGAGAAAGATTCTGATACACTAAACTTATTTTTCTCTTTTGAGATATTATGCAGTAGAGAATATTTGAATGGCTCTCTAAACATCTAGGTAGTTCAAGTCTGAACTGATGTTTGAATCTGCAAGAACAATGCTTTCTGCTTTTTTCTAAGTATTCCAACTCACCCTGAACTCTCTTCTCTGTATACACTCTGAGGCAGCTCCACAGTGAATAGTACTTTATTGTTCCCTAATTGCCATCTTGGGTTCTTTTCACTTCCAACTCTCTGGCCTGTAGGCACTTGAAGACAGGGATCAAATGATGTTTCTCTATCCCCCCAACCCCCCTAGCACAGAGTGAACAGTCAGGAAAGACGTGTCAATTGATCTGAGGAAAATACACTACAAATCATAATGTGTTCAGTAGTTATAGGATAAAATGCAATTTCTAAGTTGCTTTGAAGCAAGTGAGTCTAGAGATGTCAGCACGTGTATTGAAGTCAGATATACAAAATAAGAGGTCTAGTCACTGTGACCACATCCATAGGCAGAATTCATTGCCCCTTACTCTGTGCTCCCACAGAACGTATTTAAGTAACATTTGTTTGATCCTGCCTAGTGATATAGATAGTTCCAAACAGATATGTCATACCCATTTGACTATGAACCTCTTGAGGGTATGGATTATGCTTAATCTTTACTACCTCCAGGACCTAGCATGGAACCTGGCAAAAAGAAAATAGTCAAGGAGTATTCTGTGATACGTATATATGCATGTGTTGTGTATGATTCAGGATTAGGACCCTTCATCACTATTTTCACTAAAAGGTAAGGATGCCAATGGTTTCCTAAAGCTCCTTTTAGATGCTAGTACTATGGTTCCATAAAAATAATGTAGGAACTGTTCGTGGGAATGTAAACTGGTACAGCCACTATGGAAAACAGTATGGAGGTCCTTAAAAAACTAAAAACAGAATTATCATATGATCCAGCAATCTCACTCCTGGGCATATATCCAGAGAAAACTCTAATTTGAAAAAATACATGGAGCCCAATGTTCAAAGCAACACCATTTACAGTAGCCAAGACATGGAAGCAACCTAAATGTCCATCAACAGAGGAATGGATAAAGAAGATGTGGCATACATACACACACAGAAACACACACACACACACACACACACACGCACAATGGAATATTAACCATAAAAAGAAGGAAATAATGCCATCTGCAGCAACATGGAAGGAAATTATCATGCTAAGTGAAGTAAGTCAGATAGAGAAAGACAAATATATATGACATCACTTATATGTGGAATCTAAAAAAAGTGATACAGGCAGTCGTACTATCTCAGCTTGGTGAGCCTGTGAGGACCTGAGGTTCGGGGGCTGCCTGGCCACCAGGAGCCAAAGCAGGTCTGAGGAGGGTACCAAGGTACCCCTGGAGACACCTCAGTGCTGGGCAAACGACCACTGCCCTTGGCCTCCAAGTCCTCCTCCCCCACCTGACCCCCAGCCCCTGCCTGTCCTGTCCTGTGTGGTGTGCTGGCCCATGCTGAGGTGCGCTGCGAGGCAACATGCTCCTTCAGGTTGTGAAGCCAAGATAAAGGTGCTAGGTGGATAAAATTTAAGATAGAGATCGCAGAATTCAAGGGACGAGACAAGCCATGTGGCTGACAGGGTCTTGGTGCTCTGGCCGGGTGTCAGGCCTGAGCCTCTGAGGCGAGAGAGCCGAGATGAGGACATTGGTCCACCAGAGACCTCCCAGCGCCATGTAATATCAAATGGCGAAAGCTCTCCTAAAGATCTTCATATCAATGCTAAGACCCAGCTCCACTCAACAACCAGCAAGGTACAGTGCTGGACACACTATGCCAAACAACTAGCAAGACAGAAACACAACCCCAACCATTAGCAGAGAGGCTTCCTAAAACCATAATACATTCACAAACACCCCAAAACACACCACTGGACATGTTCCTGCCCACCAGAAAGACAAGATCCAGCCTCATCCACCAGAACAAAAGCACCAGTCTCCTCCACCAGGAAGCCTACACAACCCACTGAACCAACCTCACCCACTGGGAGCAGACACCAAAAACAACAGGAATTACAAACCGGCAGCCTGTGAAACAGAGACCCCAGACACAGTAAGTTAAGCAAAATGAGAAGACAGAGAAATACAGAGAAGGTGAAGGAGCAAGGTAAAAACCCACCAGACCAAAAATATGGAGATGAAATAGGCAGTCTACCTGAAAAAGAATTCAGAATAATGATAGTAAGGATGATATAAAATCTTGGAAGTAGAATGGAGCGAATACAAGAAACGTTTAACAAGGACCTAGAAGGACAAAAGAGCAAACAATGATGAAAAACACAATAAATGAAATTAAAAATTCTCTAGAAGGAATCAATAGCAGAATAACTGAGGCAGAAGAACAGATAAGTGACCTGGAAGATAAAATAGTGGAAATAACTACTGCAGAGAAGAATAAAGAAAAAAGAATGAAAAGAATTGAGGACAGTCTCAGAGACCACTGGGACAACACTAAACGCACCAACATTCAAATTATAGGGGTCCACGAAGAGGAAGAGAAAAAAAAGGGACTGAGAAAATATTTGAAAAGATTATGGTTGAAAACTGCCCTAACATAGGTAAGGAAACAGTCAGTCAAATCCAGAAAGTGCACAGAGTCCCATACAGCATAAATTCAACTAGAAACATGCCAAGACACATATTAATCAAAAGATCAAAAATTAAATACAAAGAAAAAATATTAAAAGCAGCAAGGGAAAAGCAACAATTAATAGACAAGGGAATACCCATAAGGTTAACAGCTGACCTTTCAGCAGAAACTCTGCAAGCCAGAAGGGAGTGGCAGGACATATTGAAAGTGATGAAAGGGAAAAACCTACAACCAAGATGACTCTACCCAGCAAGGATCTCATTCAGATTTGATGGAGAAATTAAAATCTTTACAGACAAGTAAAAGCTAAGAGAATTCAGTACCACCAAACCAGCTCTACAACAAACGCTAAAGGAACTTCTCTAGCAAGGAAACACAAGAGAAGGAAAAGACTTACAATAACAAACCGAAAATAATTAAGAAAATGGTAATAGAAACATACAGATCAATAACTACCTTAAATGAAAATGGATTAAATGCTCCAACCAAAAGACATAGACTGGCTGAATGGATACAAAGACAAGGCCCGTACATATGCTGTCTACAACAGAAGCACTTCACACCTAGGGACACATACAGACTGAAAGTGAGGGGATGGAAAAAGATATTCCATGCAAATGGAAATCAAAAGAAAGATGGAGGAGCAATTCTCATATCAGACAAAATAGACTTTAAAATAAAGACTATTACAAGAGAAAAAGAAGGACACTACATAATGATCAAGAGATCATTCCAAGAAGAAGATATAACAATTGTAAATATTTACGTGCCCAACATAGGAGCACCTCAATACATAAGGCAAATGCTAACAGCCATAAGGGGACTTTAACATCCCACTTTCATCAATGGACAGATTTCCAAAATGAAATAAATAAGGAAACACAAGCTTTAAATTATACATTAAATAAGATCGACTTAATTGATATTTATAGGACATTCCATCCAAAAGCAGCAGATTACACTTTCTTCTCAAGTGCTCATGGATCATTCTCCAGGATAGATCATATCTTGGGTCACAAATCAAGCCTTGGTAAATTTAAGAAATTTGAAATTGTATCAAGTATCTTTTCAGACCACAACACTATGAGACTAGATATGAATTACAGGAAAAAATCTGTAAAAAAATACAACCACATGGAGGCTAAACAATACACTGCTAAATAACCAAGAGATCACTGAAGAAATCAAAGCAGAAATAAAAAAAATACCTAGAAACAAATGACAATGAAATACGATGACCCAAAACCTATGGGATGAAGCAAAAGCAGTTTAAGAGGGAAGTTTATAGCAATACAATCTTACCTCAAGAAACAAGAAACATCTCTAATAAAACACATAATCTTACAGCTGAAGCAATTAGAGAAAGAAGAACAACAACAAAAAAAAAACCCCAAAGTTAACAGAAGGAAAGAAATCAGAAATATCAGATCAGAAATAAATGAAAAAGAAATGAAGGAAACAATAGCTAAGATCAATAAAACTAAACCCTGGTTCTTTGAGAAGATAAACAAAATTGATAAACCATTAGCCAGACTCATCAAGAAAAAAAGGGAGAAGACAAATCAATAGAATTAGAAATGAAAAATTAGAAGTAGCAACTGGCAATGCAGAAATACAAAGGATCATGAGAGATTACAAGCAACTATATGCCAATAAAAGGGAAAACTTGGAAGAAATGGACAAATTCTTAGAAACGCACAACCTTCCGAGACTGAACCAGGAAGAAATAGAAAATATGAACAGACCAATTACAACCACTGAAATTGAAACTGTGATTAAAAATCTTCCAACAGAGGTGCTGGGAAGATGGCGGAAGAGTAAGATGCGGAGATCACTTTCCTCCCCACAGATACACCAGAAATACATCTACACATGGAACAACTCCTACAGAACACCTACTGAACACTGGCAGAAGACCTCAGACCTCCCAAAAGGCAAGAAAGTCCCCATATACCTGGGTAGGGCAAAAGAAAAAAAAAAAGAAAAAACAGAGACAAAAGAATAGGGATGGCACCTGCACCAGTGGGAGGGAGCTGTGAAGGAGGAAAGGTTTCCACACACTAGGAAGCCCCTTCGCGGGTGGAGACTGCGGGAGGTGGAGGGGGGGAGCTTCGGAGCCGCAGAGGAGAGCGCAGCCACAGGGGTACGGAGGGCAGAACGGAGAGATTCCTGCACAGAAGATTGGTGCCGACCAGCACTCACCAGCCCGAGAGCTTGTCTGCTCACCACCAGAGCGGGCGGAGCTGGGAGCTGAGGCTCGGGCTTCAGTCAGAGTTCAGGGAGAGGACTGGGGTTGGCAGCGTGAACACAGCCTGCAGGGGGTTAGTGCACCACGGCTAGCCGGGAGGGAGTCCGGGAAAAAGTCTGGACCTGCTGAAGAGGCAAGAGACTTTTTCTTCCCTCTTTGTTTCCTGGTGCGCGAGGAGAGGGGATTAAGAGCGCTGCTTAAAGGAGCTCAAGAGATGGACGCGAGCCGTGTCTAACAGCACGGACCCCAGAGACGGGCATGAGACGCTAAGGCTGCTGCTGACACCACCAAGAAGCCTGTGTGCGAGCACAGGTCACTATCCACACATCCCTTCCGGGGAGCCTGTGCAGCCCGCCACTGCCAGGGTCCTGGGATCCAGGGACAACTTCCTCGGGAGAACGCACGGCGTGCCTCAGGCTGCTGCAACGTCACGCTGGCCTCTGCCGCTGCAGGCCCGCCCCGCATGCCGTGCCCCTCCCTCCCCCCGGCCTGAGTGCGCCAGAGCCCCCGAATAAGCGGCTCCTTTAACCCCGTCCTGTCTGAGCAAAAAACAGACGCCCTCCAGCGACCTACACGCAGAGGCAGGGCCAAATCCAAAGCTGAGCCCCTGTGAGCTGTGAGAACAAAGAAGAGAAAGGGAAATCTCTCCCAGCAGCCTCAGAAACGGCGGATTAAAGCTCCACAATCAACTTGATGTACCCTGCATCTGTGGAATACATGAATAGACAACGAATCATCCCAAATTGAGGAGGTGGACTTCGAGAGCAAGATCTATGATTTTTTCCACTTTTCCTCTTTTTGGGAATGTGTATGTGTATGCTTCTGTGTGAGATCTTGTCTGTATAGCTTTGCTTCCACCATTTGTCCTAGGGTGCTATCCGTCCATTTAAAAAAAAAATTTTTTTCTTAATAATTAATTTTAATAACTTTATGATACTTTTCTTTCTTTCTTTCTTTCTTTCTTTCTTTCTTTCTTTCTTTCTTTCTTTCTTTCTTTCTTTCTTTCTTTCTTTCTTTCCTACCCTCCTTTAGACAACGAATCATCCCAAATTGAGGAGGTGGACTTTGAGAGCAAGATTTATGATTTTTTCCCCTTTACCTCTTTTTGTGAGGGTGTATGTGTATGCTTCTGTGTAAGATTTTGTCTGTATAGTTTTGCTTCCACCATTTGTCCTAAGGTTCTATCCGTCCCTTTTTTTTTCTAAATAATTATTCTTTAACTCAATAAATTTATTATACTTTATTTTATTTTACTGTATCTTCTTTCTTTCTGTCTTTTTTCCTTCCTTCCCTCCTTCCTTCCTTCCTTCCTCCCTCGCTCCATCCCTCCATTCTTTCCTTCTTGCCTTCTTTCCTTCTTTCTTTCTTCCTTCCTTCCTTCCTTCTTTCCCTCCCTCCTTTCTTTCTTTCTTTCTTTCTTTCTTTCTTTCTTTCTTTCTTTCTTTCTTTCTTTCTTTCTTTCTTTCCTTCTTCCTACTTCTACTAATTCTCTCTACTTTTTCTCCCTTTTATTCTGAGCCATGTGGATGAGAGGCTCTTGGTGCTCCAGGCAGGAGTCAGGGCTCTGCCTCTGACGTGGGAGAGCTAACTTCAGTACACTGGTCAACAAGAGACCTCCCAGCTCCACATAATATCAAATGGCGAAAATATCCCAGAGACCTCCATCTTAACACCAGCACCCAGCTTCACTCAATGACCAGCAAGCTACAGTGCTGGACAACCTATGCCAAACAACTAGCAAAACAGGAACACAACCCCACCCATTAGCAGAGAGGCTGCCTAAAATCATAATAAGTCCACAGACGCCCCAAAACACACCACCAGACATGGACCTGCTCACCAGAGAGAAAAGAATCAGCCTCATCCACCACAACACAGGCACTAGTCCCCTCCACCAGGAAGCCTACACAACCCACTGAACCAACCTTAGCCACTGGAGACAGACATCAAAAACAATGGGAACTACGAACCTGCAGCCTGCAAAAAGGAGACCCCAAACACAGTAATATAAGCAAAATTAGAAGACAGAAAACACACAGCAGATGAAGGAGCAAGATAAAAATGCACCAGACCTAAAAATGAAGAGGAAATAGGCAGTATACCTGAAAAAGACTTCAGAATAATGATAGTAAAGATGATCCAAAATCTTGGAAATAGAATGGACAAAATGCAAGAAACATTTAACAAGGACCTAGAAGAAATAAAGATGAAACAAGCAACGCTGAACAACACAATAAATGAAATTAAAAATACTCTAGATGGGATCAATAGCAGAATAACTGAGGCAGAGGAACGGATAAGTGACCTGGAAGATAAAATAGTGGAAATAACTACTGCAGAGCAGAATAAAGAAAACAGAATGAATAGAACTGAGGGCAGTCTCAGAGACCTCTGGGACAACATTAAACACACCAACATTCGAATTATAGGGGTTCCAGAAGAAGAAGAGAAAAAGAAAGGGACTGAGAAAATATTTGAAGAGATTATAGTTGAAAACTTCCCTAATATGGGAAAGGAAATAGTTAATCAAGTCCAGGAAGCACAGAGAGTCCCATACAGGGTAAATCCAAGGAGAAATATGCCAAGACACATATTAATCGAACTGTCAAAAATTAAATACAAAGAAAGCATATTAAAAGCAGCAAGGGAAAAACAGTGGCAGGACATACTGAAAGTGATTAAGG
Source organism: Globicephala melas (assembly GCF_963455315.2). Taxonomy (NCBI): domain Eukaryota; kingdom Metazoa; phylum Chordata; class Mammalia; order Artiodactyla; family Delphinidae; genus Globicephala; species Globicephala melas. The sequence continues at coordinate 38,371,214 of NC_083335.1, forward strand.
AGAAAAACCTGCAACCAATATTACTCTACCCAGCGAGGATCTCATTCAGATTCAATGGAGAAATTAAAACCTTTACAGACAAGCAAAAGCTGAGAGAGTTCAGCACCACCAAACCAGCTTTACAACAAATTCTAAAGGAACTTTTCTAGACAAGAAACACAAGAGAAGGAAAAGACCTATAATAACGAAGCCAAAACAATCTGGAAAATGGGAATAGGAATATACATATCGATAATTACCATAAATGTAAATGGACTAAATGCTCCCACCAAAAGACACAGATTGGCTGAATGGATACAAAAACAAGATCCATATATGGGCTGTCTACAAGAGACCCACTTCAGACCTAGAGACACATACAGACTGAAAGTAAGGGGATGGAAAAAGATATTCCATGCAAATGGAAACCAAAAGAAAGCTGGAGTAGCAATTGTCCTATCAGACAAAATAGACTTTAAAATAAAGACTATTAGAAGATACAAAGAAGGACACTACATAATGATCAAGGGATCGATCCAAGAAGAAGATATAAGAATTGTAAATATGTATGCACCCAACATAGGAGCACCTCAATACATAAGGCAAAAACTAACAGCCATAAAAGGGGAAATCAACAGTAACACATTCATAGTAGGGGACTTTAACACCCCACTTTCACCAATGGACAGATCTTCCAAAATGAAAATAAATAAGGAAACACAACCTTTAAATGATACATTAAACAAGATGGACTTAATTGATATTTATAGGACACTCCATCCAAAAGCAACAGAATACACATTTTTCTCAAGTGCTCATGGAACATTCTCCAGGATAGATCATATCTTGGGTCACAAATCAAGCCTTGGTAAATTTAAGAAAATTGAAATTGTATCAAGTATCTTTTCCGACCACAAGGCAATGAGACTAAATATCAGTTACAGGAAAAGATGTGTAAAAAATACAAACACATGGAGGCTAAACAATACACTAGTTAATAATGAAGTGATCACTGAAGAAATCAAAGAGGAAATCAAAAAATACCTAGAAACAAATGACAGTGGAGACACAACGACCCAAAACCTATGGGATGCAGCAAAAGCAGTTCTAAGAGGAAAGTTTATAGCAATACAAGCCCACCTTAAGAAGCAGGAAACATCTTGTATAAACAACCTAACCTTGCACCTCAAACAATTAGAGAAAGAAGAACAAAAAAACCCCCAAAGTTAGCAAAAGGAAAGAAATCATAAAAATCAGATCACAAATAAATGAAAAAGAAATGAAGGAAACAATAGCAAAGATCAATAAAACTAAAAGCTGGTTCTTTGAGAAGATAAACAAAATAGATAAACCATTAGCCAGACTCATCAAGAAAAAAGGGAAAAGACTCAATTCAAGAGAATTAGAAATGAAAAAGGAGAAGTAACAACTGACACTGCAGAAATAAAAAAGATCATGAGAGAATACTACAAGCAACTCTATGCCAATAAAATTGACAATCTGGAAGAAATGGACAAATTCTTAAAAATGCAGAACATGCCAAGACTGAATCCGGAAGAAACAGAAAATATGAACAGACCAATCACAAGCACTGAAATTGAAACTGTGATTAAAAATCTTCCAACAAACAAAAGCCCAGGACCAGATGGCTTCACAGGCGAATTCTATCAACATTTAGAGAAGAGCTAACACCTATCCTTCTCAAACTCTTCCAAAATATAGCAGAGGGAGGAACACTCCCAAACTCATTCTACGAGGCCACCATCACCTTGATACCAAAACCAGACAAGGATGTCATAAAGAAAGAAAAATACAGGCCAATATCACTGATGAACATAGATGCAAAAATCCTCAACAAAATACTAGCAAACAGAATCCAACAGCACATTAAAAGAATCATACACCATGATCAAGTGGGGTTTATTCCAGGAATGCAAGGATTCCTCAATATACGCAAATCTATCGATGTGATAAACCATATTAACAAATTGAAGGAGAAAAACCATATGATCATCTCAATAGATGCAGAGAAATCTTTTGACAAAATTCAACACCCATTTATTATAAAAACCCTGCAGAAAGTAGGCATAGAGGGAACTTTCCTCAACATATTAAAGGCCATATATGACAAGCCCACAGGTAACATCATCCTCAATGGTGAAAAACTGAAAGCATTTCCACTATGATCAGGAACAAGACAAGGTTGTCCACTCTCACCACTCTTATTTAACATAGTTTTGGAAGTTTTAGCCACAGCAATCAGAGAAGAAAAGGAAATAAAAGAAATCCAAATCGGAAAAGAAATAAAGCTGTCACTGTTTGCAGATGACATGATACTATACATAGAGAATCCTAAAGATACTACCAGAAAACTACTAGAGCTAATCAATGAATTTGGTAAAGTAGCAGAATACAAAATTAATGCACAGAAATCTCTGGCATTCCTATATACTAATGATGAAATATCTGAAAGTGAAATCAAGAAAATACTCCCATTTACCATTGCAACGAAAAACACTCCCATCTAGGAATAAACCTACCTAAGGAGACAAAAGACCTGTATGCAGAAAATTATAAGACACTGATGAAAGAAATTAAGGATGATACAAATAGATGGAGAGCTATACCATGTTCTTGGATTAGAAGAATCAACATTGTGAAAATGACTCTACTACCCAAAGCAATCTATGGATTCAATTCAATCCCTATCAAACTACCACTGGCATTTTTCACAGAAGTAGAACAAAAAATTTCACAATTTGTATGGAAACACAAAAGACCTTGAATAGCCAAAGCAATCTTGAGAACGAAAAATGGAGGTGGAGGAATCAGGCTCCCTGATTTCAGACTATACTACAAAGCTACAGTAATCAAGACAGCATGGTACTGGCACAAAAACAGAAATATAGATCAATGGAACAGGATAGAAAGCCCAGAGATAACCCCACGCACATATGGACACCTTATCTTTGATAAAGGTGGCAGGAATGTACAGTGGAGAAAGGACAGCCTCTTCAATAAGTGGTGCTGGAAAAACTGGACAGGTACGTGTAGAAGTATGAGATTAGATCACTCCCTAACACCATACACAAAAATAAGCCCAAAATGGATTAAAGACCTAAATGTAAGGCCAGACACTATCAAACTCTTAGAGGAAAACATAGGCAGAACACTCTATGACATATATCACAGAAAGATCCTTTTTGACCCACCGCCTAGAGAAATGGAAATAAAAATAAACAAATGGGACCTAATAAAACTTCAAAGCTTTTGCACAACAAAGGAAACCATAAAGAAGACCAAAAGACAACCTTCAGAATGGGAGAAATATTTGCAAATGAAGCAACTGACAAAGGACTAATTTCCAAAATTTACAAGCAGCTCATGCATCTCAATAACAAAACAACAAAAAACCCAATCCCAAAATGCGCAGAAGACCTAAATAGACATTTCTCCAAAGAAGATATACAGACTGCCAATAAACACATGAGAGAATGCTCAACATCATTAATCATTAGAGAAATGCAAATCAAAACTACAATGAGATATCATCTCACACCAGTCAGAATGGCCATCATCAAAAAATCTAGAAACAATAAATGCTGGAGAGGGTGTGGAGAAAAGGGAACACCCTTCCTCTGCTGGTGGGAATGTGAATTGGTACAGCCACTATGGAGAACAGTATGGAGGTTCCTTAAAAAACTACAAATAGAACTACCATATGACCCAGCAATCCCACTACTGGGCATATACCCTGAGAAAACCAACATTCAATAAGAGTCATGTACCAAAATGTTCATTGCAGCTCTATTTACAATAGCCCAGAGATGGAAACAACCTAAGTGCCCATCATTGGATGAATGGATAAAGAAGATGTGGCACATATATACAATGGAATATTACTCAGCCATTAAAAGAAACGAAATTGAGCTATTTGTAATGAGGTGGATAGAACTAGAGTCTGTCATACAGAGTGAAGTAAGTCAGAAAGAGAAAGATAAATACCATATGCTAACACATACATATGGAATTTAAGAAAAAAAAATGTCATGAAGAACCTAGGGGTAAGACAGGAATAAAGACACAGACCTATTGGAGAACGGACTTGAGGATATGGGGAGGGGGAAGGGTGAGCTGTGACAGTGCGTGAGAGAGGCGTGGACATATATACAGTAACAAACGTAAGGTAGATAGCTAGTGGGAAGCAGTGGCATGGCACAGGGATATCGGCTCAGTGCTTTGTGACCACCTGGAGGGGTGGGATAGGGAGGGTGGGAGGGAGGGAGACGCAAGAGGGAAGAGATACGGGAACATATGTATATGTATAACTGATTCACTTTGTTATAAAGCAGAAACTAACACACCATTGTAAAGCAATTATACCCCAATAAAGATGTTAAGAAAAAAAAAAAGAAGCTGAAGTTACTAAACACCATTTTAATTCAGAGTTTTCACAAAATTAAGCCTGAAATCTAATTTTATTAAAATAAAACCATATTTACATCACTAAAAGAAAAAAATCTTCCAACAAACAAAAACTCAGTACCAGATGGCCTCACAGCCGAATTCTATCAAATGTTTAGAGAAGAGCTAACACCTATCCTTCTCAAACTCTTCCAAAATATACCAGAGGGGGAACACTTCCAAACTCATTCTATGAGGCCACCATCACGCTGCTACCAGAACCAGACAAAGATGTCACAAAGAAAGAAAACTACAGGCCAATATCACTGATGAACACAGATGCAAAAATCCTCAACAAAATACTGGCAAACAGAATCCAAGAGCACATTAAAAGGATCATACACTATGATCAAGTGGGGTTTATCTCAGGAATGCAAGGATTCTCCAATATACACAAATCAGTCAATGTGATAAACCATATTAACAAACCTAAGGAGAAAAACCATACGATCATCTCAATAGATGCAGAAAAACCTTTCGACAAAATTTAATATCCATTTATGATAAAAACCGCCCAGAAAGTAGGCATAGAGGGAACTTACCTCACTTAGTAAAGGCCATATATGACAAGCCCACAGCCAACATCGTCCTCAATGGTGAAAAACTGAAAGCATTTCCTCTAATATCAGGAATAAGACAAGGTTGTCCACTCTCACCAGTGTTATTCAACATGGTTTTGGAAGTTTTAGGCACAGCAATCAGAGAAGAAAAAGAAAGAAAAGGATTCCAAATCGGAAAAGAAGAAGTAAAGCTGTCACTGTTTGCAGATGACATGATACTATACATAGAGAATCCTAAAGATGCTACCAGAAAACTACTAGAGCTAATCAATGAATTTAGTAAAGTAGCAGGATACAAAATTAATGCACAGAAATATCTGGCATTCCTATACACTAAGGATGAAGAAACTGAAAATGAAATCAAGAAAACACTCCCATTTACCATTGCAACAAAAAGAATAAAATATCTAGGAATAAACCTACCTAAGGAGACAAAAGACCTGTATGCAGAACACTATAAGACACTGATGAACGAAATTAAGCATGATACAAATAGATGGAGAGATATACCATGATCTTGAACTGGAAGAATCAACATTGCAAAAAAATTTCACAATTTGTATGGAAACCCAAAGACCCCAAAGAGCCAAGGAAATCTTGAGATAGAAAAATGGAGCTGGAGGAATCAGGTTCCCTGACTTCAGAGTATACTACAAAGCTACATTAATCAAGACAGTATGGTACTGGCACAAAAACAGAACTATAGATCAATGGAATAAGATAGGAAGTCCAGAGGTAAACCCACACACATATGGTCACCTTATCTTTTGATAAAGGAGGCAAGAATATACAGTGGAGAAAAGGCAGCCTCTTCAATAAGTGATGCTGGGAAAACTGGACAGCTACATATAAACAAATGAAATTAGAACAATTCTTAATACTATACACAAAAATAAACTCAAAATGAATTAAACACCTAAATGAAGGCCAGACACTGTAAAACTCTTAGAGGAAAACATAGGCAGAACACTCTATGACATAAATCACAGCAAGATCCTTTTTGACCCACCTCCTAGAGAAATGGAAATAAAAACAAAAATAAACAAATTGGACCTAATGAAACTTAAAAGATTTTGCACAGCAAAGGCAAACATAAACAAGACAAAAAGACAACCCTCAGAATGGGAGAAAATATTTGCAAATGAAGCAACTGATAAAGGATTAATCTCCAAAACATGCAAGCAGCTCATGCAGCTCAATATCAAAAAACAAAACAAAACAATGCAATCCAAAACTAGTTGGAAGACCTAAATAGACATTTCTCCAAAGAAGATATACAGATTGCCAACAAACACATGAAAGGATGCTCAATGTCACTAATCATTAGAGAAATGCAAATCAAAACTACAGTGAAGTATCACCTCACACCAGTCAGGGTGGCCATCATCAAACTGGATCTTATACCGAAATATAAGTACTGAATCTATAGACCTTCTGAAAGAAACAAAGTAACCTTGGATTAGGCAAAGGTATCTTAAATGTGACACAAAAATAAACATGAACTCCAAAATTAAAAAAAATCAATTGTCTTTTATCAAAATTTAAAACTTTTGTTCCTTATATTATACTATTAAGGAAATGAAAGGCAAGTACCAGAGTAGAAGAGAAGATTTTCAAAACATCTGATAAAGACTGTGCACCTCAAACATGTAAAGAACTCTTACAACTCAGTAATAAGAAGGCAAGTCCCCTGATTTTAAAAAGTGGGCAAAATATTTGAACACTTACTTCTCCAAAGATGATACATGGCTCATGAAACTCAATATCAAAGAAGCAAACATCCTTATCAAAGAAGTGGGCAGAAGACCTGAAATGGCATTTTTCCAAAGAAGATATGCAGATGGTGAAGAGGGACATGAAAAGATGGTTCAGCATCACTAATCATCAGAGGAATGCAAATCAAAACCACAATGAAATATCACCTCACATCTGTCAGAATAACTATGATCAAAAAGTCTACAAATAAGAAATGTTGGGGAAAATATGGAGAAAAGAGAACCCTAGTACACTGTGGGTGGGAATGTAAATTGGAGCAGCCACTAGGGAATACAGTATAAATATTCCTCAAAAAACTAAAAATAGAACTATCATATGATCCAGCAATTCCACTCCTGGGTATATATCCAAAGAAAACAAAAACACTAATTTGAAAAGATACATGTATCCCAATGTTCATAGCAGCATTATTTATAATGGCCAAGATATGTCCATAAGTGACCTTCAACAGATGAATGGATAAAGAAGATGTGCACACACACACAAACATACACACAGACAATGGAATATTACTCAGCCATAAAAAAGAATTAAATTTTGTCATTTGCAGCAACATGGATGGGCTTAGAAGGCATTATGCTTAGTGAAATCAGTCAGACAGAGAAAGACAAATATCAATATTATACTTTATCACTTATATGTGGAATCTAAAAAGTAAAACAAACTAGTGAATATAACAAAAAAGAAACAAATACACTCACAGATATAGAGAACAAACTAGTGGTTACCAGTGGGGAGAGCAATGGGCGGAGTGGCAAGATAGGGGTAGGGGATTAAGAGGCACAAACTACTATGCATAAAATAAATAAGCTACAGGTATACATTGTACAACACAGGGGATATAACCAATATTTTATAATAACTTTAATGAAGTATAATCTATAAAAACATTAAATCACTATGTTGTACACCTAAAACTAATATAATATTGTAAATCAACTATACTTTAGTTAAAACAAAGATGATATATGAGTGGCTAATAAGTATTGGGTTGGTCAACAAGTTCATTCGGGTTTTTCTGTAACATGGAAAAACACAAACAAACTTGTTGGCCAACCCAATACATGAAAATAATAGCATTGTTAGTCATCAAGAAAATGCAAATTAACACCACATTGAGATGCTACTCCACATGCAACAGAATGGCTAAAATTAAAAATCTTGACAATACCATATGTTGACAATGATGTGGGGCAACTGGAATGCTTGAGAGAATACAAGATAGTTCATCACTTTAGAAAAGAGTTCGGTTGCTTCTTTCAAACTTGCACTTACCATATGGACAAGGAATTCTTTTCAAGGGCAGTAAAAACATATGCCCTCACAAAGAATGCTCACAGCAGCTCTTTTTCATGATAGCCCCAAACTAGGAAAACCTCATATGTCCAGGAACTAGGGAATGCATAAACAATTGTGGTATATTCATGCAATTAAAAACATGGTTGGAACTACCAATACATATAATAGCATGGATGATCTCAAAAGAATTATACTAAGTGAAACATGTCATACACAAAATACCATATACTGTATACTCTCATTTTTATGAAATTCTAGAAAAGGCAAAACTATAATGCTATAAATCAGGTCATTGGTTGCCTGGGGCTAGATAGGTAGGGGGAATTGACTGTAAATTGGAACAAGGGAATTTTGAGGGGTGATGGAAATATCCTACATCTTGATTGTTGTGATAGTTACACAACTGAACATTACCAAAAATCATTAAACTGTACACTCAAAATTGGTTAATTTTATTTTATTTAAATTATTCCTCAAAGAAGCTGGGATAAAATTTGCGACAAATATAGCAGATGATGGTTTTATATCTTTGATATATATAGAAATATATGTGTATATATGTAGATAGATAAAAATATTAACATCCAAGTCAAAATTTGCCAAAGTACATGAATAGATAACTCAAGAAAAACTACAAATAGCCTATAAACCAAAATCCTAACTCAAAAGTAATACAAATACTAGTAAATGAAATACTATTTTCCTACATAAAATATGCATGTATATGTGTATTCTAGACCTTGGAGGGTATGGCAAGATGGACACTTATATATACTGCCAGTATGGTTGTAAATATATACAATATTCTTGGAAAGCAGTTTAGCTATGTTATCAAGAGCCTCAAAAATATGTATTCTCTTTGATATAATAATCTCCACATCTAGGACCCTACCTCAAGGTCCTATATGCAAATATATGCTTATTTGCATAGATAATTTTAAAATTATTAACAGTGATATTCACTATACTGGTGAAAAATTAGACACAGTCTAAATATTCAAAGAGTAGTATGCTTAAATAAATTATGGTATATCCAAGTGGTGAAGAAAATCATAACACATAATTCAATTTCCTTGTGAAGAATATTTACATGGGGAATGTTCATAATAAAATATTAAATAAAAGATGGATAAAAACTTAAGCAGTTAGATCTCAAGTTCATAATCTCTCTATAGTTATAACTTTATATGAATACCGGCCAGAAATACACTGAAATATTAAAAGCCATTAACTTCAAATGGTGGGATTATAGATCATTTTCTTTATTATTCCTATACTTTCCAAATTTTCTATAATGAATATTTGTAACTTTTATAATCAGCAAATAAAAAACTGTCAACATTATTTTGAAAGTACAGAAACAAATCAAATTTTAAATGTTACTTTTTGGCTATAGAAAGAGAAATTGCATGATCATAGCAGTACAGTCAAGCCCAAATTAACTTTGTGCAGTTAATCCCTTTTGTAGTTCATCTATAACAGATGGTACATCCCAGATTCTAGGTTAAGTTTTTGCTTCTAGGTTCCTTATCCTATGCCAGTTGGTGTGTCCAGGGACTTTCAACTACTTTAGATATTAGTCTGAACAAAAACTAAGGTGGGTCTACAGAAGAAAAAAATATTTCAGAATGCATTTCCGAACCAAATGTTAGTGATTTAGGATTATCTTTCTCGTCTCTCCCCTTTTAAATTATGTTACCCTTCTCCCTCTTACTTAGCAGCATTCAAATTTAAGATATTTTCTAATTTTATTTTTTAAATTTCCATAAAATGCTTTAAGTTGTACACAATGGGCCTCATAAGGCTTAGCAGAATTCATTCTAAACAATCAAAAGGGTTGCCAAACCTTCTCCCTTTAAGGGTTATCCTAGGGATATTTCTCTGCCTTATTCTCTGAGCAGCCTTTTCTAGTAGAGCTTCAAAATCTTGGCTTCATAATGTTTTGGTTTGACAAATTTGTTTCCCTGCCCTGTCCTGCAACATTTAGGTACCTATGTTGTGAAATCTGTCTGGCTGCTGGCTCTTCTTTCTCAAAATTCATGCTATTCTGCTACTGTTGTCGCAGAATCCCCAGTTGTCCCTAGAGTGGGTGAGTCAAGGTGATTGCCCTGGGCCCCTTGTTAGGGGAAATGGGGGATACATATTCCTGGCAGCTGTACAGTTGTTCAGCTGGTGGATACAAGGGAAGTGGCCTTTGCCAGAGTATGCCAGAAAACACATGAGGCTCACTTAACATTAATTCTTAGCCATCCTCCTCCTGCCAGCACCAAGGCATAAACATTGCCTAGGAATATCCTTCTCCAGTTTTATTTCTCTCTATATAACTGAGGCTGCCTATTTAAAAGTTCTTTTCCATTTTGGGTTATTTTAGCCTGATTTCACTGGATACGAATATGGAACTTGGGTCAGGAAAGCACATAGGATGATTTTTCATCAATGCTCCATTGAATAGCCTTAATAATATAACAGATTTATTTACCAACACGTACCTATTAAGTGTGGAGTGCAAAGATGGTTTTATCTGAACAATTTACTTGCAGCAAATAAGCTGTACAAGCAACCTGCCTTACAGTATCTGGGGGAGGGGGAGAGAGAGAGTGTATGCAATATGGGTAAGGCAAGAGAATAAAACCTGGGCTTCAAAGACTATCTTGGTCTCTTAGCTATCAATGTAATGATCTGTCAGGACACTACAACAATTCCAAATCATTTATTTTGGGCTTAGGAAGGGTATCCAATTTTTCTTATTTGCTGCATTATTACCAACCTATTGATGATCTGAGGCAATATGGACTGATGGATAATAACATAGACAGTTGTTAGAGAAGAATTGAGTATTGGCTTTCATATCTTCATATTTATGTGATCTTAAGCAAGTTAATGTTCCTTTTTGAGCCTTAGTTCCTTATCTATTATGTGGAGTATTAAAATATATTGTACAAATTAATTGTGAAGAATTAGTGTGATAATTAATTTAAAAATTAGCTTAGTGCCTGGCCCTTAGGAAAGTCTCAATGCTTATTAGTAACAGTAGCAGCAAAAATAGTAGAAGTAGCAGTAATAGAGTTGTTGTTATTATTATGTATTCTCAGCCTGCTATTTCAGTGATTACTACATACAGATTATTCAATGACATGGTGGAGGCCAGTTTGATAATGTTTCCTTGGAGAAATAGAAAAAGCAAATATGTTTGGTTATCTTATTTTCTAAGTCTTTTTAAAAAATGTTTAAGATATTTTTAAAAGTTTTAGCCATGATTGTATTTAAACTTTCATCTTCCTCATGTGAATTTATTTTAGGGGTTGAAAAATTACCTTAGGGTTTGCAATTTTTCCCCTGAAAGTGAAGCTAAAGTCATTAGTATAAGACAGATATGAAAAGTTGATTGGAGGAAAAACAATTACTCTATTTTAACACCAATATTCCCAAATGCCAAGTGTAAATGTAACTAACCAGCAGAACTTTTTTCCCCCAGTGGAAAGCTCATCCATAAGACCTGCAAGTCAAGCAAAAGTCATGTAGTTGGCAAATATTGAGAATCTACCTATAACATTATTCCTGAGGGGAGAGGGCTAGATACTACTGTAGCTGGAGTCTATCCAGTGGGATTCAATTCCTGAAGAAGTAGATAGTCCTCAATATAAAATGGATCCCAATTATAAGGTAGCCCTACCACATGGACCTTGAGGGCAACACGGACTCATTATTTTATTTATTTATTCAACAAACATTTATTGATCACATAGCTCTGGAAAGTCATTAAAGAAAGGGCCCAGGGCTTCCCTGGTAGCGCAGTGGTTGAGAGTCCACCTGCCGATGCAGGGGACACGAGTTCGTGCCCCGGTCCGTGAGGATCCCACATGCCGCGGAGTGGCTGGGCTCGTGAGCCATGGCCGCTGAGCCTGCGCGTCCGGAGCCTGTGCTCCACAACGGGAGAGGCCACAACAGTGAGAGGCCCACGTACCGCAAAAAATAAATAAATAAATAAATAAAATAAAATAAAATAATATAAAATAAAGAAAGGGCCCATTATACAGACTTTAGAAAAGAGTGATAGATTTCCAATGTCTCCTAGTGATAGGAACAGGATGAATTTTTCTGATAAGTATTGGGACTAGAGTTTGGCTTCGGCACCCTTTGTAATTATTAGTGGTGTACTTTCAAGAGGCCAACAGCTTTGAAAAGATCTCACCCCACACTGCGCTCCAATAACACTTGCATCGGGGTTTTCTTGGCTTCTCTGTCTCCTTACCTTTGGTATTTGGAATTCCAGAAGGTTAAACTAAAGAGAAAATATTCCTATTCCAGTGATGTAGACTGTATTACTTCAGAAAAGGTATTAGTCACTGTGATTTAAAGTGATTTAAAGCATAATTAAAGGTACTTGTAGGAAAAATGTCAAAAGTAAATAATAAAATATCAAACTAAGCTCAGTAGGCATGGTCTATGTCTTATATAACCCCTATGTTTGACATATCACTTAACCTTAAACATAGTAGGTGACTCCTCCCTTGAAAAATATTTTGTTTCAGGACCTATTCCCAGTGTGAGACAATCATATATATTTGCTAATCTATAAGTATATTCATGGAAGCTGGTCAAAAGCACTTACAGCTTTTCTGCTGTTACAGATGATTATAAAGTAAGTCTTGTACAAAGAAAGTGAAAAATTTCCTACAACTGGAAACATCTTGAACTCTTCAAGGCTGACATAACTTCAGAGCAATGGAAACCACATTTTTGACTGCATCCTAGGTCCTACCACAGAATGGAAAAAGAGATGGCGTTTGGTGGGGGGAGTAGAGAAGTGTGGTCAGCAGAGGGGAAATTATTATAGTCTGGCACTTTAATCTTCTTCAATATAGAGTTATGGGGTGGGTGGGGGGGTGGGTACATGCTTTCTCACGGATAAGAGTAGTCTGGAAAATATGCCCTCAATTTTGGCTGAAGAGAGAGATATTTAATATCTTTTAAAAATCAATCAAATCAATCACAATGGTACATACCTAGTGCCTACTATATGGGAGGAATAGGGAAGCAGAAGAGATATACTACCTTCGATACAACTAAAACCTAGTTGAGGTGAAAAAACATACACAGATTGTGGTAAATCATGTTTCACTCTGCTAGTGCCATTAGTATTTAGCATGAGGGCAAAGATGTGGCTTCAGAGTTATTGGAAAGAAATTCTCTGGCTCAACCTTTCACAGATTGCTCCAAGCAATATTCAATGAGAATATTAAAATAAGTTTTAGGCATCCTTTTTTTTTCAATTTTTCTAGAAGTAACTTTCCACTAATGTTAACTAATGTTACATAGGCCCATCAGAAAAGATGATGGGGTTTTTTCAGTCTTCAGCTCCATTATCAAAGAAATCCTTTGCCCATAGTAGGTATTGATACTTGATGAAATTTTGTTGAATAAATGAATTTTTGGTAATTGCCTTTTCTAAAATAATTAATCATATAGCTGGTTTATATTACTCACTGCAATACTCTCATGGCATCTGCTACTTCTGGGGCATTTTGCAGTTTTCCCCATTAAGTCTACATAATACTAACAAGGTAGTAAGGTCATGTAGGTGTTGCACATAAGTATTCTATCATATAACTATGTCTCAGTGCCCTAACAGAACATAAGTTCCTCAAAGGAAGTGACTGGGCTAAGCTTTCTGAACATCTCCAAGGTGACTTCTGGAATCTGCATATAGAGTGTGAACACACTGTATCCTGTTGACCTACTGACCTACTGGAACTTGGCATATATATTCAGAAGGCTTAGTAATACTAGACTGATTCCTTATCAACTTTTGTATCTTCAATTCTAATTTTGCACCAATGGGTGATTTACATTAGTAAATCTTACATTATTCTGTAAGATTCAGGAGATGTTTTAATGAATTGTACATATTAGCATGTTGTATTGAATGCTTCTTTTTACCACCACACATCCAGCAATGTGCACTGCTGCAGTCTCACAAAAATGTACCATTTACCACAGAGAAGAATGAGCTCATGTTTCTCCCAAGTATACTTAACACTACTATTTTACTTCTCTAAACACAGTATTAACATGGAGCTGATTGCACATTCAAGTACCATGACAGATAGCAAAGGGACCAGTTAACAATCCACACACCCACTTACTCTCTAGCCTCCCTCTGGACCTTCCAGTGATTCCTGCCTGATGGAAAAAGAAATTAAAACATGTTCCCCTTAGTTGATCCTACTAAAGAAAGACAGATCTGAGAAAGCAAGTGTCATTGAGCTATGAATCATGTTCTCAGACATGTGATTATCATCCAAAGTTTAAATGTCAGCTCTTTTTTGATTAGCCTGGATGACAGTGACCTGAGGAACTAGAAGATGGGACTGTCATGTACAGACCTTGCTTGGCAAGGGAGCCTGAAGATCCAGTGGGCCTTTCTTGAATCTTCTCCCTCCTCTCTGGAGACTCCATCTCCCCGGCGTAATTAATGCACTCAAGTCTTTCCCATCCTCAAGAAATACTCCCTTGATTTAAGAATCCTCTAGTTATTGGCTTCTCCAGTATTCTACAGAAAAATTAGTTGAAAGATTAGCTTACATTAACTGTTTCTTTTTTCTTCCTTCCCAGTCACTGCTTTCACTAAGGTCACCAGTGACCTCCATATTTACCAACCCAGTGAATAATCTTCTGCCATGTATTATTTCATTACTTGATCTCTCTTAGGTATTTGACATTCTCTCTTAAATTTTCATTTTCTCTTGGCTTTCATGATATTCCTTTTTTCCCTCCTTACCAGTTGGAAGCTCATATTCAGTGTCCTTCATGGTCTTCCCATTCTTCTTCATGGACTTCCTCCACAATCATTCAGATATTGGTGTTACCCCTGATGCTGTTTTACTCTATAGAGTTCTTTGACTGATTTATTCCAAACCATGACCTATATTTCCAGTTATGGCTGATGACTTCAAATCTGTATCTCAGAACTCTTAATTGTGTTCCAGACTCATGTTACAACTTGCTTAAAGACTATTTCCACCTGGATGTCTCACAAGCATATAATATTCAACACATACAAAACCTCACCCATTTTATTTCCCTGAAATTTTCCTCCTTGTTTTATGGTACTAACATGCATGTAGTTTTCTAAGTCAGAAATCTGTAAGTTATCTCACATTCCTCCCTTTTCCTTACTATTAACATCCATTTACCCATTCACAAAATCATGTTGTTTCTGTCTTGTTAATAACACTAGCATCTGTTTCTTTCAGCTTCATTCGGACTTCATTCTTTACCACATAAGTTCAGGTATTCATCATTTCTTGACTGGTTAACAATACTTTCCTAATTGATTTCTTTCCAAATCATGTCAGTCCACTGAAATAAATACCTTCCATGGCTTCCCACTATTTTCAGGATAAAGTTTAAACTCTTTAGCTAAATACACAAAGTTCTTCATGACCTCTTTCCACTCCACTAGCTTTATCTCTATCCCTTTTGTACATGTGCACTTTTCTCCAGCCATATCAAAATACATTTAATTCCTCCAAATAAATCACATTCATGCAATTTGAATAACACTAGAGTAATTTGAATGCACTAGAGTAGGAGTTATCAAACTTTTTCTGTAAATGGCCTGATAGTAAATAATTCGTGTTTTGCCAGCCAGAGTTTCTGTTGCAGCAACTTTGCTGATGTAGTGTGTGTAAAAACAGACATAAATAATCCCTAAACTTAATGAATGGGCATGACTGTGTCCTAATAAAAGTTTATTTACAAAAATAAGGGCTGGTCAGGTTTGGTCCTTGGGTCACAGTTTGCTGACTCTAGAATTAGAGGACCATATATAAAGAAATCCTGTCTTGAATCCTTTTATAGAGCTAAAAACTAATTTTGATTTTTGTGCCAATTGTGATTTTCAA
Organism: Globicephala melas; assembly: GCF_963455315.2. Taxonomy (NCBI): domain Eukaryota; kingdom Metazoa; phylum Chordata; class Mammalia; order Artiodactyla; family Delphinidae; genus Globicephala; species Globicephala melas. Next base: position 38,387,199 of record NC_083335.1, read on the forward strand.
AAGTTAGGTTTACTGAAAACAAGTTATACCTGTACTTAAGACACATTAACCTCAGAGAGATCTGGGATAAAAAAGTAATTAATTTCCATCCATGAACTATATTCCCGGCCATAATACAAACTTAAGCTTTCCTAAATATTACATAAGTCTATGTTTTCACTTGGAAAATAAACAATATTCCAAGAATTATTGGCTTCATTGGATTTGACATATTAATTTATCCTTATGGTTCATTTTACTTTTTCCTGATGCTAAAATTTCTTGTAAATCACTTCTCATTTCTAGGTGTTTGTGTCTCCAGAGTAGGGGGAAATCCAGAGTCTGATAATTATTGGGCATGTCAGGGAAAGACTGATGTCACCAAATGCTCCTATGACTGATTATGTTATGGGGCATGCAGACTGAGCGTCCTTACTCTGAAGGAAAAGTGAAATTAGAAATACTTGGAATGTCTTCATTTCTAGGTAAAGTTTTAAAAATCTGATTTTGAAGTTTTATCTAGGGATTGATAATTAAGGAAGGCTATGGTAATTCCCTCCTTAGTAGAAGAGGGAAAATTAGGGGCAAAGCAAGGGTTTAATCCTATATATAAGCAGAGTGGGTAGTTATCTTCTGTGGTCTAGTTCCTGTGAGCCTCCCCCAAGTCTTCCTTACCATACTGTCAAATTACCAAGCATTAGTAGACATGTATTATCATCTCCTCTTTTAGTGTTCTCCTTTCCAGAGAAAAATCTGGAAAAGCTTAGTGTGTTAATTATTCTAGGCAACATTCCATTTGAATTAAGATAATGCTCTTTAAGAATAAACCAAGTAGAAATAAATTGTTATCAAAAGGGACTACTTACATATAGACAAACATGTGAGGGGGAACACAAACAAACCACTTCAGTCTCGGTTAAGACAGTGAATATTTAGTTGTTTTGTTGTTGTTGTTATTGTTACAGCAGCCCAACTTCCTATATCATAATTAATTTGAATGATTTACCATCATCATCATCACCACCATTAATACTGTCATTTACCAATACACAGAGGATCTAGTTTATGCTTCAGGCTACCAAAACTACTTACAGAAAAATTAGATACATTTAAGATTTCATTAAATAGATATATTATAAATCCTGACAGTCATATGTATATATCCAGGAAATGTAGATAGCTTTGTATGAAATGAGCCAAAGTCTCCTCTTTCTGGGTCTCAGTTTCCTCATGTATAAGAGAGAGAGTTGGACTGCATAATTTCTAAGGCTTCTTCCATTTATAAAGGTAATGATTCTAAGAGTCTATAGACTCTACCTTATTTTTCCTTGTGAGTGATTTGGTGAGCTCAACCAAGGAAAGAGAATGGGATTTTGAACATGGTGAGGGGAAAGCTATATTTAAGCCTGAATTATGGCTTCAAGAATTGACTGTTAATTTTTTTAATGCTGTGGAAACATCTAACATCTGCACTCTCAGAAATAATCCAGTATATTCAGAGAAATCTACTTCTATTTGACAGAAGGGAATATTGGTTCAAAGTGGTGCTAAAGATAACTATCCTCCCTTCCCAATCCCTATACATTCTCTTCCTTTTTCCTCTTTCATAGGTAATATCTGAAATGCACTTAAGCTCAATAGGGCAAAAAGTTTCCAAGTTCATGGTATTGTGATCACTGCCATGCTCTTCTTACTATTCACAGTCTTCCCCTTTCATGTCAAATATCTTCCTTGCTGATGCAAAGTAAAGAAAGAGAAAGTGCTCAACCAGCTTAAAAGTGGGAGGTAGAATTGCTGGACTCATGAAATTCCTTTAAGCTCTTAATCTGTGACTAATCTATTATCACTACACTTAAAAAGAATAGGGCATTGACTCTCATTCCAGTACGTCTACCAAATCCAAAATTATTTAATCTGAGAGTCGTTATAAAATGTTGCTAATGTAGCTGTGCAAAAATACTGCTGGCCTCAAAGGAGCAAGTTTCAACAGATATGAAACTATTAGGGAGACATACTTAAATGAGAATATACTGGTCATTCCCATTGAAAAAGTATATCCATAAGTCAGGATAAAATAGGTTATGCCTTAAAAACAAACAATCATCCAAATATCCTTATCTTAAAACAGCAAAAGTTTATTTTTTATTTAGGTTTCACATACAATGTAGGTTGATGGGGTGGAGGCTCTGTCCAAGGTAATCATTAAAAGACCCAGGCTTAAGGAGGATCCATCTAAAAAGAGCTTCCACAATCAGCAAAGAAAGATAATTGAAAGGCTGAAACCAACACTGGCAATTAAATGCTTCCACTAAGAAATGACATGTGTCACTTCTGCTCACATTTCAATGACCAAAGTAAGTCATGTTGGCCACACCTAATTTCAGCTGGGCAGGAAAGTGAATTCCTACCATATGGCTAGAAGGACTGAAATATTTCTGACAGCCTTACTGACTATCACAGAGTATAAGACTGTAAATAATGTGACCAGAATTTCAGATTTAGTTATACTGTCAGATATGTGAGCTACAGCTTTTAAACTCAATGGGCTTCATCATCTTCCACACTGGTTTGTTGTGAGGATCAGAGAGGTAATAGAAAATGAAAAGTATAAACCATTAATGAAATATAATTTTTAATTATCCATAATTTTATGATGAATTATTTTATCTAAAATTAAGGGCATGAATGCTTCTTCTGTAGACAGAGTGCAAAATCTCAATTTGTGGGAATTTGGAATGGCAATCAAATAACAGTAACCATTCAGCAATAAATTACTACTTATAAAAATGTATATAAACAATTACTTACTTGAAATGGTATGGGATTTGACTCTTATAAAAAATGAAAATACTGCCAATGTAGCCCTGGGGTGAGTGACATACTCCAGAGATCAGGGTCTGTGTTGAGAGAGGGCTGGATGCAATGCCCATTACTTTATGCATTTAACAAAGGTAGCAACCACTCTCACATTCAGATAACTTCTTTTTTTTAAAGCCAGCTTACCATGCAATGCCGTAATGGAAAGTATTAATTCAATGAATTGCTGCAATTAAAATTGACCTTAACTGAAATTCACCCAGTTGATATTTCCTGGATTGACCTGTGTAGGGAAAAATGTTAGGAGTCTAACAAGGCGGTAACCAAAAATTCCCTTCTTGCTTCTCTGAAGGAGCCAAATAACCATTAGTGTTTTAAATAGGCTAAACTTCAGGGATGTCCAAATATTTTTTCAAATACATATCAGTTACATAATATGTCAGGACAGCCTAACCTGAGTTTAATGATATCCCCCTTTTCTTCCATCACCTGCACCAGGGGTGTTTTGAGTTACCTCAAAAGGTGTCATAAGATTCTAATAAGAATGTTCAAGTAAAGGTATTTTAACTATATTCTGATTTTCCTTTTTTAAACATCAGCTTTAGTGAGATATAACTCATATACTGTTTTTCTTTTTAATAAATCAGTGCTTTATGGCACATTGAGGAGAGGCAGAGAATGCCACAAAATCAAAGGGTTTATAGGGGATAATGCTTAAAGAAAGAAGGCGGATATCGCCACTCATGATTCATCTTCTTGAGCAAGATTTTTCTCTCTGAGCAGGCAACAATAATATCAAACAATGTGGTAACTGCTGTGTTTATGGCTGTTATTTTAATTTTTGTTTTTTTCTGTTTCTCTGTGTCTCTAACTCTGACTCTTCCTGTTTCTCTTACTTACACACACACACACACACACACACACACACATACACACACACAGAGTTTTAACAGTTTTATTATCTTCTCTTATTCTCCTATTCAAATTATGTTGATATGCCCTGGAACCTGGTAGCAGAGGGTACACTTTGTAAAATCTAACAAACGAGTGAAAGTACTTAAAAGAAGTGATTCCATGAGGGCAACTTTCTGAATTTTTTTCTTCTTTAGGACTTTATCTTCCTTTTAAGAAAACTCTCCACAAATCCCTGGATAAATGCCAAAGGATATAGATATTTAGCAAAAGTTCCCTGAGGAAAAATATGAAATTTTTAATGTATCAATAATGTTATATTTAACAAAATCTGTAAAACTTTCTAGGCTGAGAAAATCCAAGACAAATTGACAAATGAGATTCTATATGTCAGTCTTCCAGATTCAACCACAAATAATGGTATGGTGGAAGATACCAAATAATTCATAATGACATAATCCTTTGCAATGGAATTAATGATTCAAATGTAAATGAACTCTTAAGAAGAAAGGGAAAAAAGATAACTCATTACTCAGAGATCTATACCTTTGGTAAGATGCTGTTTTATTTAGCTGGAAGTCCTCTGGTCCTCTTATATTGTTGGCATAATTCTCCACGGGGTGTCTGGCTTATCTCTAATCCTTAACATAAATTATTCTGATTTTCCGCTAGAACCATGGTTTACATATGCGTATTGTTTGCATATGAATGTTCCCTGCCTGTGTGTCAAGAGTATGGAGAATGCTCATGCCTTTCATAGTCCATGGACCTCAAATCTAAGCTACTTTACCCATAAATCTACAGCTTTAGCCTTAAGGGAGGGTTCTGCTCTGGTTTCACGCTTAGTGAAGTGTTTGATTCATTGCTTTGCATCTCTGTATCTGTACCACTCTCCTCAATCCCCTAATTTGTCTTGGATAGCTAGTACGTTTTAAGTTCTGGATCTTAGGTGCATTTCCCCCCCTAACAGGAGCTGGCCTTAAAGATTCCACTTAAAAAAATACTTTCAAAACTAAAGTAAGCAATTTTCTCCCTCTATCATCTCTATCTTCATTTCTAGAGTTATCAAATTAGATAATTTCAAGTATTTGCTGCACCCTTTCCCTCAAAGCATATACACACCCAGATCAATAGGAAGATAGTTCCTCCGGAAATATCTGGGGAAGAATAGAAGTACATTTGTAGAAAGGATGCTCGGAGAGATCCTCTAATCCAAGCACCTGCCTTCAGGCTGCTGTCAAATTATTTAGGTCTCAGGATTATTGTATCTCGCCTTGAAGATCTACATAGTTTCCATCCAGGTGTCTCATTCTAGTCTGTTTCACTAGAATAGCTAAAAACCATCTTCCTTATATCCCACTGAAATATTTTTAACTATAATTTTATCCCACTTCCTTGTTTACTCTTCTACAAATTAATAAATAGAAATCAAAGGTTTAAAAACCTCCTCTAAAAACATTTCTTATACATGCAGACATTATTTTGGTCACTCTTCAAGTCACAACATCTCAGGCTGTTTGGGTTTTCAGGTGTCCTTAATGTGCTGTGTTCTAGCTTTCTCAAACCGCTTTGAAAACTTCTTGTCAAGAGATTATCTGAGGTAAGAGAGGAAGGGCAGCCAATACTGAAAAAAGGAAAAGTAAATAAAGAAAGAGAGCAGACAGCTTAAGAAGGCATATACTTTTCCAGTACTACCATTCACCCATTCATCAAAATCGGAGACCTAGATATCAACCCCTACTCCTTTCTCTCCTTCATGCCACACATACAATCAGTTACCAAGTTTTGTCATTTCTATTCCTATGTCTAAAACGAAGCCCTTTACTTATCTTCCACCATCTCTTGCTTACTCACACCCAGCCTAACTGCCAACACACAAACAAACTGTGTAATACTGAAGATCTACCCTTCAGCAGTTTGAATGTGCATCACTGCAACAGCTCTTAGCCAGTCTATTTTCAGTATACCATCCAATTCATCTTCCAGACAATACCACAAAACGATATCCCTAAAATGTAAATCTGAACATGATTTCTTCTCCTCAAAATTGTCAGATAGCCACTATTACCTAAGAATGAAGTCTGACAGGAGTTTAGAATATGGCGGAAGAGTAAGACGCAGAGATCACCATCCTCCCCACAGATACATCAGAAATACATCTACGTGTGGAACAATTCCTACAGAACACCCACTGAACGCTGGCAGAAGACCTCAGACCTCCCAAAAGGCAAGAAACTCCCCACGTACCTGGGTAGGGCAAAAGAGAAAAGAATAAACAGAGACAAAAGAATAGCGACGGGACCTGCACCAGTAAGAGGGAGCTGTGAAGGAAGAAAGGTTTCCACACAAGAGAAGCCCCTTTGCGGGCAGAGACTGCGGGTGGCGGAGGTGGGGAGCTTCGGAGCTGCGGAGGAGAGCACAGCAACAGGGGTCCGGAAGGCAAAGCGGACAGATTCCCGCACAGAGGATCGGTGCCGACCATCACTCACCAGCCCGAGAGGCTTGTCTGCTCACCAGCCAGGGTGGGCAGGGCTGGGAGCTGAGGCTCAGGCTTTGGTCGGAGCGCAGGGAGATGACTGGCAGCGTGAACACAGCCTGAAGGGGTTAGTGCATCACGGCTAGCCAGGAGGGAGTCCGGGAAAAGGTCTGGAACAGCCGAAGAGGAAGGAGACTTTTTCTTCCCTCTTCGAGGAGAGGGGATTAAGAGCTCCACTTAAAGGAGCTCCAGAGATGCGTGCGAGCCGCGGCTAACAGCAAGAACACCAGAGACGGGCATGAGACACTAAGGCTGCTGCTGCCACCACCAAGAAGCCTGTGTGCGAGCACAGGTCACTATCCACACCTCCCTGCCGGGGAGACTGTGCAGCCTGCCACTGCCAGGGTCACGGGATTCAGGGACAACTTCCCTGGGAGAACGCATGGCACGCCTCCAGCTGGTGCAACATCACACTGGCCTCTGCCGCCGCAGGCTCGCCCCACACTCCGTGCCCCTCCCTCCCCATGGCCTGAGTGAGCCAGAGCCCCTGAGTCAGCTGCTCCTTTAACCCCATCCTGCCTGAGCGAAGAAAAGACACCCTCCGGCGACCTACACGCAGAGGCGGGGCCAAATCCAAAGCTGAGCACCGGAAGCTGTGTGAACAAAGAAGAAAAAGGGAAATCTCTCCCATCAGCCTCAGGAGCAGCGGATTAAATCTCCACAATCAACTTGATGTACCCTGCATCTGTGGAATACATGAATAGACAACGAATCATCCCAAATTGATGAGGTGGACTTTGAGAGCAAGATTTATTATTTTTTCCCTTTTCCTCTTTTTGTGACTGTGTACGTGTACACATCTGTGTGAGATTTTTGTCTGTATAGCTTTGCTTTCACCATTTGTCCTAGGGTTCTATCCATCCGTTTCTGTTTTGTTTTGTTATTAACTTTTTAAAGAATTTTTTTCTTAATAATTATTTTTTATTTTAATAACTTTATTTTATCTTACTTTCTTTTCTTTTCTTTTATCTTCTTTCTTCCTTTCTTTCTACTTTTTCTCCCTTTTATTCTGAGCCATGTGGATGAAGGCTCTTGGTACTGCAGCCAGGAGTCAGTGCTGTGCCTCAGAGGTGGGAGAGCCAACTTCAGGACACTGATCAACAAAAGACCTCCCAGCTCCATGTAATATCAAACGGTGAAAATCTCCCAGAGATCTCCATCTGAACACCAGCACTCAGCTTCACTCAACGACCAGCAAGCTACAGTGCTGGACACCCTATGCCAAACAACTAGCAAGATAGGAACACAATCCCACCCATTGGCCGAGAGGCTGCCTAAAATCATAATAATTCCACAGACACCCCAAAACACACCACCAGATGTGGACCTGCCCAACAGAAAGAGAAGATCCAGCCTCATCCACCAGAACACAGACACTAGTCCCCTCCACCAGGAAGCCTACACAACCCACTGAACCAACTTTAGCCACTGGGGACACACACCAAAAACAACGGGAACTACGAACCTGCAGCCTGTAAAAAGGAGACCCCAAACAAAGTAAGATAAGTAATATGAGAAGATAGAATAACACACAGCAGAAGAAGGAGGAAGATAAAAACCCACCAGACCTAACAAATGAAGAGGAAATAGGCAGTGTACCTGAAAAAGAATTCAGAATAATGATAGTAAAGATGATCCAAAATCTTGGAAATAGAATGGACAAAATGCAAGAAACATTTAACAAGGACCTAGAAGAAATAAAGTGGAAACAAGCAATGATGAACAACACAGTAAATGAAATTAAAAATACTCTAGAAGGGATCAATAGCAGAATAACTGAGGCAGAAGAATGGATAAGTGATCTGGAAGATAAAATAGTGGAAATAACTACTGCAGAGCAGAAGAAAGAAAAAAGAATGAGGACAGTCTCAGAGACCTATGGGACAACATTAAATGCACCAACATTCGAATTATAGGGGTTCCAGAAGAAGAAGAGAAAAAGAAAGGGACTGAGAAAATATATGAAGAGATTATACTTGAAAACTTCCCTAATATGGGAAAGGAAATAGTTAATCAAGTCCAGGAAGCACAGAGAGTCTCATACAGGATAAATCCAAGGAGAAACACTCCAAGACACATATTAATCAAACTGTCAAAAATTAAATACAAAGAAAGCATATTAAAAGCAGCAAAGGAAACACAACAAATAACAAACAAGGGAATCCCTATAAGGTTAACAGCTGATCTTTCAGCAGAAATTCTGCAAGCCAGAAAGGAGTGGCAGCACATATTTAAAGTGATGAAGGAGAAAAACCTGCAACCAAGATTACTCTACCCAGCAAGGATCTCATTCAGATTTGATAGAACAATTAAAACCTTAACAGACAAGCAAAAGCTGAGAGAGTTCAGCACCACCAAACCAGCTATACAATAAATGCTAAAGGATCTTCTCTAGGCAAGAAACACAAGAGAAGGAAAAGACCTACAATAACAAACCCAAAACACTTAAGAAAATGGGAATAAGAACATGCATATCAATAATTACCTTAAATGTAAATGGATTAAATGCTCCCCCAAAAAAGACACAGACTGGCTGAATGGATACAAAAACAAGACCCATATATATGCTGTCTACAGGCGACCCACTTCAGACCTAGAGACACATACAGACTGAAAGTCAGGGAATGGAAAAAGATACTCCATGCTAATGGAAACCAAAAGAAAGCTGGACTAGCAATTCTCATATCAGACAAAATAGACTTTAAAATAAAGACTATTACAAGAGCAAAAGAAGGACACTACATAATGATCATGGGATTGATCCAAGAAGAGGATATAACAATTGTAAATATTTATGCACCCAACATAGGAGCACCTCAATACATAAGGAAAATACTAACAGCCATAAAAGGGGAAATCGACAGTAACACATTATAGTATGGGACTTTAACACTCCACTTTCACCAATGGACAGATCTTCCAAAATGAAAATAAATAAGGAAACACAAGCTTTAAATGATACATTAAACAAGATGGACTTAATTGATATTTATAGGACATTCCATCCAAAAACAACAGAATACACATGTTTCTCAAGTGCTCATGGAACATTTTCCAGGATAGATCATATCTTGGGTCACAAATCAAGCCTTGGTAAATTTAAGAAAATTGAAATCGTATCAAGTATCTTTTCCAACCACAACGCTATGAGACTAGATATCAGTTACAGGAAAAGATCTGTAAAAAATACAAACACATGGAGGCTAAACAATACACTACTTCATAACCAAGTGATCATTGAAGAAATCAAAAAGGAAATAAAAAAAATACCTAGAAACAAATGACAATGGAGACACGACGACCCAAAACCTATGGGATGCAGCAATAGCAGTTCTAAGAGGGAAGTTTATAGCAGTACAGTGCTACCTTAAGAAACAGGAAACATCTCGAATAAGCAACCTAACTTTGCACTTAAAGTAATTAGAGGTACAAGAACAAATAAACCCCAAAGTTAGCAGAAGGAAAGAAATCATAGATATCAGATAAGAAATAAATGAAAAAGAAATGAAGGAAATGATAGCAAAGATCAATAAAACTAAAAGCTGGTTCTTTGAGAAGATAACAAAATTGATAAACCATTAGCCAGACTCATCAAGAAAAAAGGGAAAAGACTCAAATCGACAGAATTAGAAATGAAAAAGGAGAAGTAACAACTGACACTGAAGAAATACAAAAGATCATGAGAGATTACTACAAGCAACGCTATGCCAAAAAAATGGACAACCTGGAAGAAATAGACAAATTCTTAGAAATGCACAACCTGCCGAAACTGAATCAGGAAGAAATAGAAAATATGAACAGACCAACCACAAGCACTGAAATTGAAATTGTGATTAAAAATCTTCCAACAAACAAAAGCCCAGGACCAGATGGCTTCACAGGCGAATTCTATCATACATTTAGAGAAGAGCTAACACCTATCCTTCTGAAACTATTCCAAAATATAACAGAGGGAGGAACACTCCCAAACTCATTCTACGAGGGCAACATCACCCTGATACCAAAATCAGACAAAGATGTCACAAAGAAAGAATACTACACGCCAATATCACTGATGAACACAGATGCAAAAATCCTCAACAAAATACTAGCAAACAGAATCCAACAGCACACTTAAAAGATCATACACCATGATCAAGTAGGGTTTATTCCAGGAATGCAAGGATTCTTCAATATATGCAAATCAATCAACGTGATACACCATATTAACAAACTGAAGGAGAACAACCATATGATCATCTCAATAGATGCAAAGAAAGCTTTCGACAAAATTCAACACCCATTTATGATAAAAACCCTGCAGAAAGCAAGCATAGAGGGAAATTTCCTCAACATAATAAAGGCCATATATGACAAAGCCACAGCCAACGTCGTGCTCAATGGTGAAAACCTGAAACCATTTCCACTAAGATCAGGAAAAAGACAAGTTTGCCCATTCTCACCACTCTTGTTAAACATAGTTTGGGAAGTTTTCTCCACAGCAATCAGAGAAGAAAAGGAAATAAAAGGAATCCAAATCAGCAAAGAAGAAGTAAATCTGTCACTGTTTGCAGATTACATGATATTATACAGAGTATCCTAAAGATGCTACCAGAAAACTACTAGAGCTAATCACTGAATTTGGTAATGTAGCAGGATACAAAATTAATGCACAGAAATCTCTGGCATTTCTGTACACTAATGATGAAAAATCTGCAAGTGAAATTAAGAAAACACTGCCATTTATCACTGCAACAAAAAGAATAAAATATCTAGGAATAAACCTACCTAAGGAGCCAAAAGACCTGTATGCAGAAAATTATAAGACACTGATGAAAGAAATTAAAGATGGTACAAATAAATGGAGAGATATACCATTTTCTTGGATTGGAAGAATCAACATTGTGAAAATGACTCTACTACCCAAAGCAATCTACAGATTCAATGCAATCCCTATCAAACTACCACTGGAATTTTTCGCAGAACTAGAAAAAATTTCACAAATTGTATGGAAACACAAAAGACCGCGAATAGCCAAAGCAATCTTGAGAATGAAAAATGGAGCTGGACGAATCAGGCTTCCTGTCTTTAGACTATACTACAAAGCTACAGAAATCAAGACAGTATGGTACTGGCACAAAAACAGAAATATAGATCAATGGAGCAGGATAGAAAACCCAGAGATAAGCCCACACACATATGGTCACCTTATCTTTGATAAAGGAGGCAGGAATGTTCAGTGGAGAAAGGACAGGCTCTTCAGTAAATGATGCTGGGAAAACTGGACAGCTATATGTAAAAGTCTGAGGTTAGAGAACTCCTTAACACCATACACAAAAATAAGCTCAAAATGGATTAAAGACCTAAATGTAAGGCCAGACACTATCAAACTCTTAGAGTAAAACATAGGCAGAACACTCTATGACATAAATCACAGCAAGACCCTTTTTGACCCACCTCCTAGAGAAATGGAAATAAAAACAAATATAAACAAATGGGACCTAATGAAACTTCAAAGCTTTTACACAGCAAAGAAACCATAAACAGGACAAAAAGACAACCCTCAGAATGGGAGAAAACATTTGCAAATGAAGCAGCTGACAAAGGACTAATCTCCAAAGTTTCCAAGCAGCTCATGCAGTTCAATAACATAAAACAAAAAACCCATTCCAAAAATGGGCAGAAGACCTAAATAGACATTTCTCCAAAGAAGATATACAGACTGCCAACAAACACATGAAAGAATGCCCAACATCCTTAATCATTAGAGAAATGCAAATCAAAACTACAATGGGATATCATCTCAGACTGGTCAGAATGGCCTTCATCCAAAAATCTAGAAGCAAAATGCTGGAGAGGGTGTGGAGAAAAGGTAACACTCTTGCACTGCTGGTGGGAATGTGAATTGGTACAACCACTATGGAGAACAGTATGGAGGTTCCTTAAAAAACTACAAATAGAACTATCATATGACCCAGCAATCTCACTACCGGGCATATACCCTGAGAATACCATCATTCAAAAAGAGTCTTGTACCAAAATGTTCATTGCAGGTCTATTTACAATAGCCAGGAGATGGAAGCAACCTAAGTGTCCATCATCAGATGAATGGATAAAAAAGATGTGGCACATATATACAATGGAATATTACTCAGCCATAAAAAGAAACGAAACTGAGTTATTTGTAGTGAGGTGGATGGACCTAGCGTCTGTCATACAGAGTGAAGTAAGTCAGAAAGAGAAAGACAAATACTGTATGCTAACACATATATAAGGAATCTAAGAAAAAAAAGTGTCATGAAGATCCTTGGGGTAAGATGGGAATAAAGACACAGACCTACTAGAGAATGGACTTGAGGATATGGGGAGGAGGAAGGGTAAGCTGTGACAAAGTGAGAGAGTGACATGGACATATATACACTACCAAACGTAAAATAGATAGCTAGTGGGAAGCAGCTGCATAGAACAGGGAGATCAGCTTGGTGCTTTGTGACCACCTAGAGGGGTAGGATAGGGAGGGTGGGAGGGAGGGAGACGCAAGAGAGAAGAGATATGGGAACATATGTATATGTATAACTGATTCACATTTTTATAAAGCCGAAAGTAATACACAATTTTAAAGCAATTATACTCCAATAAAGATGTAAAAAAAATTTTTTTTTCAAAAAAAAAAGAATGAAGTCTATTTTTGTTTTTAATCTAATCCTAGGAGTCTGTGCATTACTTTGGTCTAAGTTAGCTTTTTGGCTTCAATAAATAGCATTTCTCCATTCATATCATATGTTCCCCACATTGTACTGGGTAATTTTGCTTCCTTAAACAGGCCACATACCTTTATGCCTCTGTGCCTTTTCACTTGTTGTTCTCCTCCGTCTAGAATATTTTTCTGTCATGTCTCTGCCTTTAACCTGCTTAAATATTATCATCTCTGTGGAACAGTCTCCAATCTCCCAGGCATAGTTTTTCATGTGCCTCTTTTTAACTCTTAACTCATAATATTTCAACAACTTCTTTATACCTATACCTCTGGTACTAGATTGAGAGGGACTCTATCTTATTCACTTTGTATTTTCAATGCCTAGTACAGTGTCTGCTGTAGATTTAGTGCTCTGAAGACTTTTTACAACAGGTGAATGGATGAAATATTTGAGGATGAAGAGAAGGAGTTGTGATAGACAGATGGCCAAACTGGAGCACATCCTGTAGTTGGCATCTGTACCTTTGTTTGGAAGGCTGGCTTATGTCAGGTTGAGAAATAGGGAACTTGAGATTTTGATGTCCTTAACACAATGAAAATGCATGAATACACTTCCAGTTTAACCAGAAATAGATACTATGGTCCAGGTTTTCAATTCTGGTTTATTAGGAAAGAATGTAAAGGCCAGAGTCCCCTGGGTGAGTAGCTAGGTAGTCAAAGGCAGAAACTTAAAGGTACTTAAAAACTGTGGCCAAGAAGCACAATGGGAGAGATGCTACATGCAGGTACCTATTTCTGGGGCCCTTTTCCTGTCCCACTACTTCTAAGCAACCTGCCCTCTGGAGCTTAATACTAGACTCTTATGCCAGGCTCTTCCTGGGTTGCTGCCATTAAGAATACACATGTTCCAGTTGTGGAATTGGCAATGGTTTTATTTCTCTGAGGAGACTTCTGTAAACAAAGCACTTTGTTTTGTTTTCCTCTTGTCTGGCCTCCATCCATACTGGCTTCACCTTGCCCCCACCATTCCCACATGGAAACACTACAAGCCAAGTTAGATGACAGCTCTTAGATTCTGAAGCTGACATGACACTCTGAAGATCTTCACCAGCCAAATTACTCTCCATAAATTGCTTAATTTGTGGAACATGTTCCATAATCACATTTTTCTCCTGACTACCCTACAACCTCTTCTTCTCCTTATCTCTTTGCCCCATTTCCTTTCCCTTGCTGACAGCAGGTGGTCAGTGGTGTCTTGGAAAGAGAACCTGGCACCAATTCAACCCAAAGCAACAGAAAGTGTGATTCAGTTAACTATTATTTGCCAAGTATAGACTTTGATGGGACTCTAGGCATTTCCTTACTGACTGCATAGATGGCCAGGGCTGAGGGTGGAGGTGTAATGTGGGGAAGTGGTACAGAGACAGCAATATCCAGATTTACAACCACACCATGTCAGTCCATTAAAAGTCAACTTGATTTTTCCGTACTTTATTTATAAAATGAGATTAAAATTCCTGGAAAATATTGGCTCAGAATATTTATGGTTAAAATGGCACTGCACCCATTTTATGGATGGGCCACTGGTGAGAGGAGATGTCACAGAAGTCCCTCATAGCAAAATTGGAAAACACATACCAGAATAGAATTCCTTGGTTCCTTGGTCCTCAGAGCCTATGTACTTGCCAAAATCTCCTCAAAATCAACTTCATTAAAATTTTATTTATATTAAACTTCTAGTTCTAGTTCCATTTTCAACAGAAAATAGGTTATAAGCCCATTGCCTTGCTCTGTAGAGCCAAAGGTGAATTTCAGTGGATTCTCTGGTTCACTGGGTATATTCTAAAATGAACTACGTTTTCCTTTTAAAATACCAATTTTCCCAACACCTAATGAGTTCACAAACATCTAGTTCTCAAGGATGTGTAATGAATTCTAGAAAGTTTTTAGGAAGCAATAGCCACTAACATAGCATTTTATAGCTGAAAAAAATGGAGGCTTAAAAGATTTACCTGAAGAATACAAATGATAGAGCCAGCTAGTCTCCCACACTGGGCCTCCCTCAGCTTCCCTTTGTGGGGAGCTACCTAAGGCCCTATTAAAGATAAAACAGGCAAGTTTCTTTGCTGCTTTATTTGTTTGTCTAATATTCAGCAAAAATCAAAGGCTTTGACAGTGTGTGGGAAAAGAAGGGGAGGGAAGAGAAAGGCAAAGCAAGGCAGAGCAGGCGTACGGTCAGAGGGAGACTTGCTGCTTGTCCAGAATAATGAATGGGTGAGTCAGCCCCATCCCACAAGTGATCTGATCACATCCTGGCTTCCCCATACCACACAAAGGCTATGACACAAGACAGGCAGTGCTCTACTTGGCTTTCTGTAGAGCCATCAGTCTGACATCAGCCATCTGACATTCTGCCCATCAGCCTATAATTCTGACATTCCCACAGTGTTACTACTGTACTATTAGAAAGGGAAACGTTGATAGGCAAGGTATATCTAAAGTTATTTCATTAAAGCTGACAGCTTTAAAATGTGCTTCTGAAGGGAAAAAATATATATATCAAATAACTGCATGCTAGTCCTCAAATAACCAATGGGTCTTAAATTTTCCTTCGTGGCTTTACCAATTTTACGTACCATGTTTTCCTGGAGCACCTGATTCAATGACAGTGGCAGTTGTAGAAAATGATGCACTGCCCAAGGGCTATTTCACATATAGATACCGGGTCTTGTTGAGAAACTCGACATGTCAATTCTTAAAATCCCCAAATCGTAGAAACTCTCAAGAACACACTGAAGTTGGTATGGGAGAAGAAATTGAAGATGAAGATGTCATTAAAATTTCCTTAAGCCACTGTCAATTCTGGCCCTCCAAACCTATTAAGTCATTATTTTTCTGTCTCTCTCTTTCTCACTTGGCCTCCATGTATTTCACTCTGTATTTCTTTGACTTTATTTTCGCTCCGGAGACAGCATGGTATATTAGAAAGAGTACGGACTTTGGTGACAGACTAACCCAAATTTATAACCTTGTTCCTTTGTGGCTGTGAGATCTTGAGCAACAGGTATACTTATAACTACCTCATGGGTTTGTTGTAAGGATTAAATAAGACCGTATGAGTAAAATAGCTTACACATACATAGAAAACTCTTGAATGTTAGTCATTTTGTTTCCCCTTCTCTTTCCCTGCTTTCTCTGTCAGTTATCACCCTTACTCTGCTTCTTTTTGCATAGTCCTGTTGGTACCTCACAGGGTTAATGCGACAGTGTGCACATCCCTCTGCCTTTTACACAGAGTCCAAAATGCCAAGTATCACAGTGATTCCAAGCATGGGATTTTGTGTCAGACTGCTCGAGTTCAAACCCCAGCTCTGTTACTAGCTATGTTTCCTTGTCCAAGTTATTTAACTTCTCTAAGGCTCCATTTTCCCATTTGTAAAACAAGAATAATAATACTCCTACACCATAGGATTTCAGTGAAGATGTAATGAGTTAATTCAAGTTGTTGGCACATAATATGTGCTAACTAAATGTGCATTATTAAAAATCAAATGTTACCTTCTCAGAGATGCTTTCCTTGACTATCTATTCAAAATTGTAGCCATTATTCTTATTCCGCTTTACCTCACCATGCTTCATTTTTATTCTTAACAATTATAACCCTCTGACTAAATATATATTTATCAGTTTATATATTTGCTTATTTTTATCTTGCTCCCTCTATCACTAGAACATTACCTCCGTGCAAGCAAGCTTTTTATTTTCTTTAATCTCCAACACCTAAAAGAGTACCTGGAACATAGTAGGCACTAAATAAACATCCATTGACTGAATGAATGTATTCTACCTAAGGCATTCCAATAAGAGGAGAATCTCAGCTCTTTCAGGATGAGGGTGGCCGTAACCCGAGTGTGGGAGCCTTCCTATTGTCTATCGATCCTCCTCCTAGGAAGAGAGCATCCTGAAATCCGAACTAAGCCCTCTGGGTAGCTACAACACTTGATTACTTCTCTTAAGTGCATTCATAAACTCCTACTTACCTGGCAGCCTGGCTGTGAGGCCTGTAATTAATCACTAAGACATCTTGTATTGTGTGGCTTTTTAAAAAATATTCTGCTTCCTTTAAATTTTCTTCCCAGATCATAAAAGATTTTAAGTGGTTTATTACCTTAATAGATTAACCCTGGATCTCAAATCCTGCCTTTTCCTTTTTAGTAATATACTATTGGAGCAGATATGACAGGTCAGTGAGAGTCAGAGCAACTCTATACACAATGGGAGTGAGGAACAAGAGAGGTTTAAGCCAAGTGGTTCCAGCCAAGTGCCTCCAGGCATCTCCAGTGCCCATGTCTACTTGTAAATCACAGGAACGTTGAAATGCTACTCTGCACAGTTAGCTTGGTTTCTACTTTAACCCTGAGATCTTCTGTTGATGTTATACCTGGCTGGGTGTTGTTCACTTGGTTTTGTGAATCTTTTCCCTCTTCTGATGTGAAACTCTGCATTGTCCCCAAAGCTTCCCTTCTGCTTATTTCTGCATAGCACTATTATTTTTAAGAAATATACTGTAGCAAAGGTCAGGAGAGAAGAGGGGATTAGACTTTAGCTCAGGGAGAAGCCAGACTCTTATGTAGTGGCAAAATGAAGCAGAGGCACTCTATTTACCAAATTGTGAGAGGAAATAGCCCTGAGCCTTAGCATTACTCATATATGCTTTATATGCATGACCTTCAAATGGCAGTAATGAATATCACTTTTCCTGTTGATAACTATTGATTACTCTGTGCTGGTGGGAATCTCAAGTCCATTTGGATTTGATAACTACCAGCTGTGACTTATTAAGAGGCTACATGCCCCTCAGCATGTTTGGCTGCTTGGGTAACTCCTGTTTTTACCCACCTACCAATTTTAGGTCAGGGCTTTCAAAGCAAATATAGATCAAAGAAGATTTCTGCCAGCACTTCTTCACTTTAGACCTGACTCTGAAGGTGAAGCTGAATCTTAATGGTTTCTGAAGGTGAGTTGTACACATAGCTATTTACTTGGCCACATCCTTATTAACTGCCAGCAACTCTATCTCAGTGAGCATATACTATAAGGGTGTCCCATTCATATGAGTATGGTAATACCCCATTCTAAAGGTCCATGCGTGGGTCATTTTACAGGTAAAACATCCTACTGCTGACATTTTTCTGGAGAATAACATCTCTTTGTAGGTTTAAGACTTATCTGGTTTGAGGTTGATGGATTCTCTGGCTCAAGTGAACTATGATGAGCTAACTTCCATAATGTCATAGATCAGCTGTGAAAATAAAAAAGCAGCCTACTTAGAACAAGCCTGAAAATAAGTAGAACTGTGGGGCCCTAAGAAGTATCTGCTAATGAAAACTGGGCCACTTATCTCTAGACTCTATTTTCCTCTCTATTTCTGCTTCTTTTGTTTGATTTTATGGAGGATAGGTTTATGGTAGTGTCTTTGCTCTATTTTCTTTTGTTGGTGGTTGTTTTATGATTGCAATAGAATATGATAAGAGAGGTAAAGAAAGAATAGGTAAAATGCCCATAAACAAGAGAAAGGGACGAAATAGCATCTTTCCCCCCCAACAGGGCATCAAAATAACATTTGGAAAAGAACAGGTTTTTCTCTTCATAGAGTAGGATGGAGAACGCAATGTCAGAGATTTGATTATCAGGCAGTGTATTTCGTCAAATGTGTGGTCCTCAGAAAGCACTATGAACCCAGGAAGGTTTATCTTCATACTGACAGTGTGACTGTCTTTCACCTTTTTTCCTCCCTTTGGAGTTCATACTCCATGTTCTCTCTCTGAGCTTGACTCTATCCTGATCTTTTCCTATCAAAACCTGCACAGTGCCTTCATTTTCACTCAGCTGTAGATGACTGATAACAGTGTGGCATGTTCCCTCTTCCAGGAAGAATACTGTGTAAAGATCAAAGGACTTAAGTGAGAGGAGAAATCTCTGAGAGTAAAGTCCAGGTATCCAACCAAAAGTTGAGGAAAGACTGAGATGTATGTGTGGACCACAAGTGGATATCAGTATCCTCCTTGTTACCTTGAAATCCTACCAAAGAGTATATTTTACTCTAAGTTGCCCTAGCTCAGAAAAAGTCTTCATACAGACTCCTGAGGAGATTTCCTTCTTTAAACTTGTGGCAGAGACCTCAGCTTAAGACTTGTTATGTCCACTGCTAGAGTTCAGGCAAGTTGGGATGATTACGGTGAACTAGTACAGTTAATTTGTATGAAGGCTGAAGGAAGATGGAGGGTTTTGTCCATTTTTTGCACAGGTTACTTAGGAAATAAAGGGAAATAGAGAGGTTATATGATGTCTGGTGTCCCACCTAGTCTCAAGGATTTCTATCTGAGCCCCATGGAGAACAAGACTTCAGACTGAATCCAAATGAGCTATTTTTACAATAGCAATAGGGAAAGATAACAAAACAAGCAATACTGCTTCAATGCCCAAGTGAAAAAATGCTATAGATTGGGGGCAGAGTAACACTTTCCCCATCCTACCCAGAGTGGCACTGACACAGTGAGACCTGAAAAGACCTTAAGTGTTATCTTGACTCTTCACAAGGTGTGCTACTTTGAAGAGCACAAGAAGAAGTTATCCTAAGCAAGAAATCATGGTCCCACAAGATGGCATGGCAGCAGTGACAGCAGTAAAGTGACATTTTCAAGTGTCCTCTTGCAGAACAGATATTGACAAAAGGCCTGAAATGGATGAATATGAAAATACTGTTTGTGAGCACAGGTGAGAAATGTCTAGAGATTCTCCTGTATAACTAACTGGGTGACACTTTGGGGAAAAGAGTCAAGGGATCCTGAAATATGCACGTGGAAATAATAAGACAGTGATATTGGTACTGATATTACAGTTCATGTGACCTGATTTATAACCATTGGTTGGAGAGGTCTGAGGTAGTCACACTGCATAAACAAGGATGGCTCTACTGATTCAGAAATTGTCAGGTGTGCATCTTGCATCTGACTTTTCTTTTCTTTTTTTTTTTTTTAAGCAATGAATATGGCTTTTTGCTTACGAATCTACAACCTCTCAATGAATCTCCCTTTTGGTCAAGAGTACACATTTATATCAGAGCTATCCTGGTGGAAAAGGGTAAAGCTAACTGGCCCTTATAAGAATCAAATTCACAGCCTTGACCTCATTAGTATGTTCCAACCATCTGAGTTAACTGGCCATGATCCTGGGAAACGTTTTCCTTCTGAACTCTAGAAACTCAATAGTTTCAGTAATGTGATAAAGATAAGTTGGGTCATGAGTAAAAATTAGAAGACTCTCAGAGTCAATGGCTTTAGGCTTAGAAGAGGCAATGTAAAATAAAGATAAACGTCTGCTCTAGGCAGGGATTAAAAACTGCACCAAGAGATAGAGTGGAACCTATACCCAGGGAATTAAAAAAATGTAAAGAAACGAGGTAAACAGATTTAATTAAAACACAGACTTCCTAAATCCATTTTCTGTGATTATTCTTAGGAGCTGATTAAGCAGTAGCAGATGTCACTAATACACAAATCGCATTACACATGTTAAATGTGTTCAGTACATAGAAGACCATGATTAGAACATTTCTGCAAGATACTGCTAACTACTTCCTACTTGATTTAAAAGGAAATTTTTACTTTAGAATTCTGAAAGTACATAAAATTTGAGTCAAACCTTGAGTCACTTTCTGGGAAATTATCAAACCAAATTGAACTTGTCCTTTTTATTCAGATAGACAAATATTCATTGAGTGTAAATACAGGCACAACATTTAGAATAGGAAAATAGCTATTTAAAAATGTTTGCCTTTGCCTTAAAGAATAAAGAGGGCAAAAAAATGAGAGTGGAGTGGAGGGCATTATTCCCTTCTGGCCAATCCAGAAGTTGCTTCACTTAGACAACATTCTGAAATGAAGGTAGTATGGAAGGAAAATAGTGAGATATGTCTTTTTTGCTATGAGGGACTTTCTATTTACAGTTAACACCTGAGTACCTGAGTAGTGTTTATCATGGGCCAGGCATACTAAGTACCTTGCATATGTTCACTTGCTACCACAACTCTATGAGACAGGTACTACCATATCCCCATTTTATAGTAAAAGAAACTATAATAAAAAGATGTGACAAAACTTGCCCAAGGTCAAGGTCATAGGACCAGTAACTGGGACTTGACTCCAGGCAGTTTGATCCTAGCGTCCACACTCTTCACCACCACCCCATGCTGCCTCTCAGTACAGGTGCTGGAAGTATTTGGGTTGTGAATCCCTAAATATTCAGAATTACTTTACTACTTTGAATAAGCAAATACCTTTAATAAGAAAAACATATTAAAGAGAAAACATTCCAAAGGAGTAGTATGCATGCTTCCTTAACTTCTGAAATAAATAAATGTATGTGGTGCAGATTATTAGCAAGTCAACAGTTTCATAGAGTGCAGAGCAATCTCCTGTGAAAGCATAACACATACCTTTCCAGGGTCCTGAACTGTTCAAAACTATGTGAATTTCCAACTAGAATCTTTTTTATTGCAGAGTTGCAGGTGGGAGGGCTACTGTTCCTTACTCTTACACAGCATTTAAATACTCCTTCTATAAGCTTCAATGACATGAAAATGGGAAATTATGTCAATGTTTGTACTTGTGTTTGAGGATGGAGTTAAGAAGAGAGCCCTTTTATTGGTCTTCTATTTCAGGGAAACGGAATATCATGAAAACTGCAAAGGAACAGTATAATTTGTTGCCCAAATTAAATGGTATTCACAAAACATATTTTTGAATTAATGAAGACATAAGCATCAAGAACTTGTTTCCGTTCCCTGTTAAAGCTGCTAACATTTGTATTTACTCAAAAATATGTAGATTCCTGGTATTTCTTTCAGAATCTGGCAGAATGTAATATTTGTGTCAGAAAATACTACTTCTTT
Organism: Globicephala melas; assembly: GCF_963455315.2. Classification (NCBI taxonomy): domain Eukaryota; kingdom Metazoa; phylum Chordata; class Mammalia; order Artiodactyla; family Delphinidae; genus Globicephala; species Globicephala melas. The sequence goes on from NC_083335.1 coordinate 38,409,072, forward strand.
TAGGATCTCCAGAAGAGAGAAAAAAAAAAAAGAGTTGCTGGCTACTATTACATTGTATTATTCCACTGTTTCTATTTCATTTAAGAGGCTTTGGGGCAATGGTCTCTCACCTCTTTGGAAATATGACAGCTCACCACTAATAGCAATGATGGGGAAGAGGAGGAGTTAGAACATCTGCAGGACAACTTTCTAAACCTTTTCTAAGCCACAGTACACAGTATAATTCCTTTTTCTAAAATGCTATGAAAAGGCTTTCAACTTCAAACAACCAGATAATAAACAAATATATCCCCATGTGAGAGATCAAAAGGAAATTTTATATAACCCTATGTTTTGTAGCAATTTGGCAGAAAGGCTATATGAAGCAGACCACTATCTTATGTATTTCCCTGATTCCCTAAAGAGTGATTTAGTAGTAAAGAGAGATTTTTGCTGTCTCATATTTCTTTATTACCTAATTTATTTTCTGTATTTATTTATATAATATTTAGTTAGCAAAGTAATTATTTCAAATTTTATTTTGATGGCTAAAAAGAGCTGAGCAAATCTTCCATTAAACATTTATAACATGTGGTAAGCAAAGTAAAAACTAAAGAAAAGACTGAACCTTTTCTAGGAAATGCTAATTACAAGGCCAGTCACATATATGTCCTCAAATTTAAACAATATTTGAGATTATTATTAATTAAATTTTTGCATGTATCATAGTTTTATCAATAGAGATTACTATGCAAACAATGAAATGAGGGGTTTAATGGGATGTAGTTATTCATATGCAACTTGGATGGAATGAAGATATTGGGGGTGGGATGATGGTGTTGGGGATGCTATGATGGGGTCGAAGGCAGGTTGCATTATTTGCATCAAAATCCCAGCAGAGGGCTTCCCTGGTGGTGCAGTGGTTGGGAGTCCGCCTGCCGATGCAGGGGACGCGGGTTCGTGCCCCGGTCCGGGAGGATCCCGCGTGCTGTGGAGCGGCTGGGCCCGTGGGCCAGGGCTGCTGGGCATGCGCGTCCGGAGCTTGTGCTCCGCAACGGGAGAGGCCACAGCAGTGAGAGGCCTGCGTACCGCAAAAAAAAAAAAAAAAAAAAAAAAACTCAGCAGAAAAGAGCAGCTTGGCTTAGAGACTCATCAAGAGATGGAGTTTTGTGTTTTGTGTTCTAATTCCATTTCTTGATTGCTGGATGACCTTGAATAAATGTCTTGTCTCTTGGCTCTCAGCTTCCCTGTTGGGGGAGGGGGACCAAGTGGTGGTACTATCATGTACTTATAGATAAATCATTATTTTAAATTATTTTTAAGAAACTCTTCACAAGCATGCAGCAAAAGCCTAACAAAACAATTTCAGATAGGCCAAGAGAAAAGCACGCATACAAAGCTTCTGGTAATATCCCCCTATGACATGTCAAAATTTGACAGTACAAATACAATAGTCATTCATTTCATTTGCTCTTTTCTGTAAAGCACAATACTAAATTGTGGTGGGGTGAATGGTGGATAATGCTTCTAGTTTAAGGAAGAACAAACTAAATGACTAACATAATCTTGGCCTGTCTGTTCACTTCTTTGCAAAGGCCTCTGAAGCCCAAATTATTTTACTGATCACTGACTACTAATGATAGATGATGTAAATGAGAGATGAATAAAATAAGACCTGCATTTCCAGTTCACAAAGGTCTAAAGCCTGCTCTTAAAAGAGGATAAAATGTTTCTGTTCTCCATCTGGAACTCCCAACAATCTTATAGACAAAAGAACAACTCTCAAATGTTTAGGTACTGAATGAGGACAATTGAATATACCTCTAATTTGAAGTTTTACTCTCAAAAGCTTTTCTCCAAAGCCAAAGATTTAATGTAACCTCATAATGGTGTGGATTTGGTTGGACAAGGGAAGGAGTGTGTAAAAACAAGATACTATAAGACACTAAGAGTTCATCTATATTTCAGCTAATAAGAAATTATTATTGTCTGAAATATCCTTTGATCAAACTGGAGCTATCAAGAGACCAGATGTTATGCTAAGCCATAGAGGGAAGCCATCTCTGAAGTATGATGGAAAACTTTTAAAAGGATTCCTTGGGACTTATGCTTTTGGCCCTGAAGGAATAACTGGTACTTGACTTACTCTCTCACCATAGAAAACTAGGGAAGTGTACAAAAGATACGGAATAACTGTTTTCAAGTATTGGATGATGGGCAACACAGGTCTCTGACACCCTGGCTTTCTGCCTAGGGGAATATTTTGAACTGCAGAGTAGGGCAAGGGAACTCAAGTAGAAGATGGTGGTCTTGCTAAGTTGAGGAAACAGACAGTGAAGTTTGGGAAGACTGAAGGGGCTAGGATTTGCAAGACAGAGTGCTGGAGAGAATGGGGCTACTCAGAAAAATAGCTCCAGAAATCTGCATGTGGTCCTCTTTCATCTTTGTCATAATATTAAGCTGCACATGCATAGGGTAAAACTATACGGCTAGTCAGAGAACAACTACCAGAGAGCTGTAAGCTGAAAAATTCCCAAAACTCACACAGAGTTATGAAAAGTTTGAGTCCTGATGTTACAGAGTGGAAAAATCTCACTGAATGCCTAAGCCAATCAGCAGAGAATGTAGAAGGGTCTAGACTTACTAGTAAAATGTCATGCCTAACTAGGAAAAATCAGTCAATAGAAACAGACTCCAAAATGATAGAGTGATGGAATTATCATACAAGGATTTTAAAAGTCATTATAAATATTATTAAGGATTTAAAGGAAAATATAAACATAATAAAAATAGAAATGAAAAATATTTTTAAAAGAACTAAATACAAGTAGACATCAAAACACTGAAAATTCAATAGATGGGCTTAATAGAAAATTAAACATTGCAGAAGCAAAGAAAAATGAACTTTCAGATTAAGTAATAGAAACTATCATAACTAAAGGACATTGAAGAAAAAAGCTGAAAACATTAAACAGATAATCAGGGACCTGTGAAGCAATATCACAATCTACTATATGTGTAAATGTCTAGAAAGGGGATAGGCAGAAAAACTATGTGGATAAATACTGCCTGAAAGTTCTCAAAATTAGATTAAAAATAGCAACCATAAATTTGAGAAGGTCAGTGAATCCCATGTAGACTAAATACAAAGAATAATACACCAAGACACATTATCAAATTACTGAAAATCAGCATCAATGAAAAAAAATTTTAAGCAGCCAAAGGGACAAAAATGTTCCTTGACCTCAAAGGGCGCTGTCTTTCTAGAACCCTTGGTTAAACGGTAAATACTTTTTTCCCCCCAAGCTTTACTGAGATACAACTGACATATAACATTGTGTAAGTTTAAGTTTGATAAACACTGTGTTTCTCAAACAACATGTTGATTTGATACACATATATATTGCAGATTGATTATAGTCATAGCATTAGCTAACACCTCAATCAGGTCACATAACTATCATTTTTTTCTTTTTTTTTTTTATTTTGGTGAAAATATTTAAGATCTACTCTCTTAGCAACTTTCAAGTATATAATACAGTATTATCAAATACAAATACTCTTGAGGAGAGAATACATTATACAATTCAAACTACCCTGTGGAGGAGTTTCAGGATTATTTTGGAATAGGTCATCTGTTGAAGGGTAGAGCCTTTAGGCAATGGAGAACAGGTTAGATAAATGTGAATAAGCCCTGGTATGTGGAGCAACCCCACATGATGTGTTACTTAGAGGGGATGTGAAAAGATACAGCAGACAAATTTTATCAACTTTGAAATTTGGACTCAGGATGATTGTGGCCTCAGACTAAGGATCCTGATTGGGGAATTTGGTGTTGAAGATGAAAGTTTTCAAAATTGGAAAGAGACTTGTAACCTTATGGAGTTAGATTTCTATGGTCAGTCCCTATTGAGTTAGCCTATTTTTCTTTAGGAACTAAGCCTGAGATTTCCAAGTCTTGCCCCCAAGTGATCAGTGGCACCTTGGGTAATAGAATGTAAACCATGTGTTTGGGGTTGCTTCAATAGTGGAAGATTGAGAAAGCAATAAAATATGAATATTTCATACTTGACATATTTTGTTTTAAAGGCAATTATTAAAATAATAGCACAAATATTGGTTAACTAAACTCCTCAATTAAGTTATCACATAGAATAATTTAAAAAGAAATAGAAAACTTAGAGATAAATGTTACCTATGTTTATTATCTAAACACAGAGTGATTATTCATCACCTTGACTAAATTGGGACTTTCTTATATATACTATTACAAAAATATGTAACTTTTAAAAATCCGTAGGTATTGGCTTAACCCACTCTAAGTCATTTGTAGCTGTGGTGTAAAAATTCCTTTTAGCTATTGTACTTTCTCCTTTTGCTAGTTTTAGTTGTCCTAGTGAGAGTTTCCTCTTGGTTTGCTTGCTGCACATTCCAGTGTGTCCCGCTTTAGGTAGTTTCTGTGGCCTGATACAGATGGTTCTCTGCTTCAAGGTCCCTGCCAACTGCTCACAGAAAAGCTCCTAAAATACACAGTCACTCATAATTCTCTAGGCCATGTTTTCCTATGATTATCTCTTTTTTATCCCAACCATCCCACTATGGTTTATTTCTTCTCTAAGGAAGCTCAGATTGAGTGACAGATCTTTTCCATACAATAGCTAAAGGTCACCTATTCACTGAGCTCTGCCATAGACATCCAGGAATGTCTACTAGGAAATTCTGGTTAAAACTGCTTCTTAAGAGTGAAGGGTATTTTTCTGCCTTTGAATTTTTCAGAAAACAATATGCCAGATATCAAAGCACTGTGATACATATTTTCATATGCTACATATGAAAATAAAACCAATTTGAGTACAAAGAATACTTCACCCAATTTAAACTTAACAGAACAAAGTTTAAATTCAATAGTATTCCAAAAACTGGTGTGAGCCCTAATTGAAAATTTTGCAGACATTGAACAAGTACAATAACATACTGAAATTAAATATTCTAGACATGTATTAGTTAAAGTAACATTAGCTGCAGCAGCAGTTAAACCAAGAAATCTCAATTGCTCATCATAATAAAAATTTCTCACTTATTCAGAGACCCAGGCTCTGCCACCTTCAACACATGGGTTCCAAAGTTACTTTTGGATCCAACACCTAGTCAACAGATGGGAGAATTGAGAAAGAGGACAGAATTGCATGGGAAGTAATGTGCCAGGCCTGGAAGTAAGTTGTATCATCTCCAGAAATCCACTGAAATGGCCACATCTAAGTTAAGGAAGGCTGTGAGTATATTCTAACTATGTGCCAAGGAAGAAAGGGAAACAAATTCAGTGAGTAATTAGACTATCTCTGCCACAAGGCATAATCTTGGGGAAAATGGAAGTGGTATTTTTTACCAAGAAATCCTTGTCACAGGCTTAAGAATACCACTTAACAAATATTTATTGAGTCCCTATTATGAGCTAGGCACTTTGTTAAGCAACAGAACTAAAGAAAAACTAGAATTTACTTACTATACTTTGTTTATTATGGTACAGTGAGGGATAACACACTTAACTGATTTTTGCCATTCAGAGTGATAAATGTTATGGGAGAGGTAAATACAGGGAATCAAAAATCTTGTCTCTAAAGCGAATTCTTCTCATTTACAATTTACCCACCCTTTAGCTCAGGAGAGATGACATTTTTCACTGCATATTAAGGGAGTATGAGCTGGGTAGTTAGGAAGAAGTCATAACTTTTATCACTTCCTTGCTGCAATGTGGACGTTTTTATTTGCAGCCTAGAAGTTACATATACTTCATGGGGCTAAATTCTTGCTTATTTAACATTCACTAAACATTCTGCCTTATATGCCTTAGCAACATTTTTTAAGTGAAAAAAAAAGATAATTTTTTTAAGCTATTGAGGCCTGCTTTTCTGCAGGTCTGCTGTTTTGAGGGACATGAAGGCAGTTGGAAGTGAGGAGTTGTTGTTTCACAGAAATGTCCAGAGATGAAAGAGAAATAAATTCATGAATATAATAAAATTGCTCTTATCAAAAATGGGACATATGAGGTTCTTAAAGGCCTCTTTTATCTTCATCATAAAGCAAAAGGGCATCTATAATTCTTTTCTTTGGAAAATGCATTGATTCTGAGTGATTTTTTTGGCAAGTGCATTGATTCTCTTTCATTCCATTTGCATAAGTGATGCTGTTAGAATACTGCTAATGATAAGCATGTTCAGAGACATAATGGGATCCTGAAATTTTGAGGAAGATGCTCTTTAAGGCAACTTCTCCACTTCTCTTTAAAACTGGAGTAGGTTTGTGGAAAGAAAATTAGGCTAAGTGTTAGAAGAAGAAAATTGTAGTCCCATTCTACCACCACTCACTACAAGAATCTAGATAGCATGCCACTTCATTTCACCTTGCTTCACTTCAGTCTCTGTAAGTACAAAGGATGATGAATAATGCTAGTTATATGTACGTGTGTGTATGTGTGTGTGTATATATATATATATATATGTCTGTGTGTATAATAATAAGACATAATAATACCAGTCACATATATATGTGTGTTTGTGTATGTGTGTATGAAAGTGTAGCACGAAGATTTTCTAGAATGTAAAACCTACTTTGTTCTTCTTCATAAAATTCATTACAAAAGTGATATAACTTTAATGTATAGAATACAGCTAATCCAAGTAAAAATTATCTGTAATCCCACTCTGCAGAGATAACCACTGTTTATGGAATAAACTCCCAAACTTTTCGTCCTTTGGTAAACACTACTTCTCAGAATCTTTAACGCTCTTAGTATGTCCTGAGAACACACCCTGCATTAAAAAATTCTCTTCTTTGCATACCTGAACCACATCCCATTTTCAGAAATAGTCTACAAGCAACCAGGGGAGTATTTTTTCCATTATCAGTGTATGAGGCATCAGCTATTTTCTGTTTGAAAGACCCTGTGAGCTTGCAACAAAAAGAAAGGGAGTACGCTGATGACTTCATGGTAAGGAACAGGGATTGTATGGATAAGGCTGTAAATAATACTAAAACTAGTGAAATGACCTGAATGGGACAGAAAGATTTATTTCATAGTTTATCTGAACACTTTTGGGAAATAGACAATGGAATATAGCCTTAGTGTTCAATTCCATTCCTTTTTATTGAGTCAGGGGATGTTTAAAGAAATTTATAGAGCTCTTTTTAAGTCAGCATTTTCAGTAAGTGGCACTGAGAAAAGATTATACTGAGGGAGACCCAGGTGACAATACAGAACATGAGACATGAGGGAATTTATAATGGTTGAGCTAATTAAGGTAGAGGACACACAGGGAGGTGGCCCCCGTGAATTATCTGCTCAACATTCTTACTACTGCCTATTCCCCTGCCTCTCTCTCTTTATCAATGACAATTTCAGAGTTCTCAGATCCTATCTTCTGGAACTGAATTGCTATGTAAAAGCCTTTGGTCTGTATAGCAGTGCCACTCTCAGACCCAGAAATCATTCCTGATATAGAAATATATCTTAGGATAAATCCAATCAAATCTCATAGACTTTGGAACCCAGGAGGAGATCACATTTTTTCTGAGCATACAGAAAAGCAACAAAAAAGAATTAAAGAAATGGAAAATGGAGCCTATGAAGAAAGATTTAATAAAGAAGGTGGCCAGAATATCTAGAGCCTAGATTTGGAATTAAGACTAGGATTCTAGATTCTAGAATAGATCTGGATTCTGGGTCCAGATCCACAAATAGATGTGAGCTACAGAAATTAAGAGATGTTACAGGTTGTGTTCTCTGGAAAGAGATACTGAAATGGAATTTATTAGGGCATGCTGGGTGTTTATTAGGGATCAACACCTGTTGAAGAGAAGAGGAGGAAGCTGGATCATACAGATCAAGAAAAACTGCCATGCTGGCCAACCCCACAGGGAAGTCAGGAGTACATATGGCTCCCCAGCATGTCTCACATTGGGCTTGGAAGGCTGAGCCTCTCTACTCCCACTGTAATTCATCATTGGATAGGAAGGGTAAGCCCATATGAAAATTTGCTCTCTGTTGCTGAGATAAACCCTAAAGCAAGTGGGAGCACTCCCACAGATGGACCAACAAGCCCTTCCTTTAAGGGCAGTCTGGGCAGCACATATCTCTGTCCACCACAAAAAGGGAGTGAGGTGAAAAAGAGTTAGATTAGATGTTTAAGGTTTCTTTTAGCCCTAAAAACTGATTTTTTAAAGAATAATAACATATATCATAATAGACTGGGGTCATTTAAAAAAATTACTGCTGTCAAGAGAAAAGTATAACCACTATATTACAGAGAAAGACATTCCAGTCATTGTTATTAACTTGGTGAATATGACCAATTAGAGATAGACACAAACATATATACACAAACATGCACCTATACATGTCAGGAAATAAGTAAGAAGATACTTTGTGTCAGGGTTTGTAAGATAGTGTACTAACTGCATGTTCTTCATACCCAGAAAGAGCCAAATCCAAGTCACTGAGTTTATTTTATATCATAAATGAAGGACTCAGATTAGATTTTTTTAATGATTTTCCTATCCAAAAATCCTTTTGGATAGTTAAAACAGGAAGTCCAGTTAAAACTCACATGTTAAGAATATATTTGGAGGATCATGGCCCAATATTGTTAAGGGACCAAAAAAGGAATCATACTAATAACTATCATTTAGTCACAATTTACTATGTGTTAGAGATTGTGTTAAGCACTTTACTTAAGTTATTCTACTTAATTCACATAACAACTCATGAGGTAGCTATTGTAATCTCCATTTTACAGGTTCAAGATCACACAGTAAATGGCAGAGTGTGGGTTCTTATCTAGAAAATCTGATGCTAGAGCCTATACTCTTAACTACTATCTTAAACTGCTATCATATAAAAGAGGGATCTGATTGTTCTCTATGGCTCCAAGAAATAAAATGACAAAACTTCTCAAGGCTCTACACAACTAGTCCACTGCCTACTTCTTCAAGAGTACATTCCATTTTGAGTACACTTTCCATTTTACCCCACTGTATTGGCTTGGAACAAGTAAAGTTCTTTCCACCTCATAGCCTTTGTATTTGCATATATACTCTGCCTGAAACATTCTTTCCCTGCTCTTCACCTGTCTACACTTTATGTCACTCCTTCAAGTAAGCTTTTCTTGACCCCCTCTCCCTCAGACTAGTTTAGATTCTCCTGTTACATGCTCTTATGGTTCCCCTGACTACTTCAAGGCATATATACTATTTTCAGAATACAATTGTCCCTTTACTTGTTTACTGTTTGTCTCCTCACAGTATATATAACTTTCATGACAGAAAGGACCACATTTGATCTATTCACTATATTTTTCTATGCTATTTAGTACTTAGCATATTAGGTGATTATCTGCTGTCCGGCTGTATAACTGTGTACATAGATAAAAACTACAACCAATGAATGGAAGCTATAGGGAGTCAGAAATGAACTATAATGAAAGAAGCTATTTTGGAATGTACTAACTTCTTTCCATTGGAGATGATCAAGCAAAAGATATATAGCCACAATAACAGAATCCATAGACCACTTAATAGCTACAAATTTGTTACATTGTGCTTGCAAGAACTGTGACTTTCCTCCTCCTTGTAAGAAGGAATAGTCTATTTATTCATCCCTGAAGCTAGGCTTGTTCATGTGACGTGCTTTAGCAATGGGACATTAACAAAGTGACAGAAGTAGTGACTTGGAAAGTGTGAGCACATTGAAACTTGTCCTCTCTGGAAACACGGTTGCCACCATTTGGAGTCTGAACTAAACTTGAGAATGAGAGAACAACTGGAGAGAGATGCAGTTGACAGCCAGTAGTAACCACTGGACATATGAGCAAGGCCATATTAGACCACTGCTAGACGATAAAGCGACCATATGACTACAGTCACATAAGTGCACCAGGTAAAACCAGGAAAAGACTTGTATAGCTAAGCTTGGCCCAGATTGGTGACTTACAGTATCATGAGCAAAAAAAATATATATGCTGGTCACTAGATTTTGGAGAGGTTGGTTGGACAGTAATAGCAGAAACAGGGGCTACTGTAGAAGATTTTCCAATAACAGGTAGATGTGTTTACTAGATGACCTTAAATGACCCTTTCAATCTTAAGAATCTATAATTGTACTGAATGTTTTTTTAAATACTTAAATGTCATTCAAAACAACTGAAAAGTCCCTTTTTGATAAAAATGCACCATAGAGGCTATTCATACATTTGTTTGGATTTACCATACATGTCATAATTAAAGAAGCATTTCAGCATTTGATTTGTACTTAAAGCTCACATAATTTTAAATACATTCTCTAAATCCTTCTTAGGAAGCAAAATAACATTTATGCTGAAATCTGTCTCGTGGCCTGTTCTATATCTCCATGTACAGACTGCAGGAGTTATAATTCATCCATAATGACAGCTGAAATATGCACTGCTTTGAAATGTTTTAATCTTGTGCACAAGAGACTGGAGGAGAAAATTAACTGCCGTATGCTGCCTTATTCAAAGTATCAGATGGATAATAATAAAACAGAAAACATATAAAATCATTTAGAGCCATTTTAGGACCATATGCTTAACTTCATTGACAAGAATCAACTATAATATATTTCAGAAAATAGAAGTGGAGAGAATATAATTTTACTCATTATATTGGGTATTAGGTTCAAAATCATTCGAAAATATCATGGATCTATAGAAATGTAGTTTTTATCTAGAGATAACTAGACCGCTGATTAAGATGAATTTAGTTACTCATGGGGAATGTTTTTCCTCTTTTTTTTTTGCCATAACTCAAGTCTCTCTTCCTTCACAGGTCACATCCAAGCTCACAGTTTTCAGGGCATCATCCCAGATGCAATAAAATTCATGTGGATTCCTCCTTCCCATTGTGCCTACCCAATTCTGTACATGTCTGTACATATATTAGTAGACAGTGAGTATTATTAGCTTTACAAAAACTCACCATAGGTTTCCTTTAAGCAGAAAGAACCCCTAGTACTATTTTCTTATTTTCCCTTCTCCCTCTCTCCATTTATCTTACTGTATTGTTTTGTTTATTTGCAAGAATGTTTTCCTAATTAAATATTAAGTTCCTTGTGGATGTGTGAATTATGTGACTTCAAATATTGGATTAAAATATGGCACATATTAGGTTCTCAAGAAATTAATTGTTGAATGAAAAAATGATTGAATTTAAAATACTATGCTACAGACCTTCAAGATGGCGGAGGAGTAAGACGTGGAGATCACCTTCCTCCCCACACATACATCAGAAATACATCTACATGTGGGACAGCTGCTACAGAACACCTACTGAATACTGACAGAAGACATCAGACTTCCCCAAAGGCAAGAAACTCCCCACATACCTGGGTAGGGCAAAAGAAGAAAGAAAAAACAGACACAAAAGAATAGGGACAGGACCTGCAACTTGGGGAGGGAGCTGTGAAGGAGGAAAAGTTTCCACACACTAGAAAGCCCCTTAACTGGCAGAGATGGGGGGTGGTGGGGACGTGGAATCTTTGGAGCCACAGAGGAGAGAACAGCAACAGGGGTGCGGAGAGCAAAGCAGAGAGATTCCCGCACAGAGGATCGGTGCCGACCAGCACTCACCAGCCCGAGAAGTTTGTCTCCTCACCTGCCGGGGCGGGCGGGGGCTGGGAGCTGAGGCTCAGGCTTCGGAGGTCAGATCCCAGGGAGAGGATTGGGGTTGGCTGTGTGAACACAGCCTGAAGGGGGCTAGTGCCCCACAGCTAGCCGGGAGGGAGTCCAGGAAAAAGTGTGGAACTGCCTAAGAGACAAGAGACCATTGTTTCAGGGTGTGCAAGGAGAGGGGATTCAGAGCACTAAACGAGATCCAGAGACGGGTACGAGCCGCAGATATCTGTGTGAACACCAGGGATGGGCATGAAACGCTAAGGCTGCTGCTGCAGCCACCAAGAAGCCTGTGTGCAAGCACAGGTCACTCTCCACACCTCCCCTCCCGGGAGCCTGTGCAGCCCGCCACTGCCAGGGTCCCATGATTCAGGGACAATTTCCAAGGGAGAATACATGGCACACCTCAGGCTGGTGCAACATCACACTAGACTCTGCCAGCGCAGGCTTGCCCTGCATTCCGTACCCTTCCCTCCCCCCGGGCCGGAGTGAGCGGAAGCCCCCTAATCAGCTGCTCCTTTAACCCCTTCCTTTCTGAGCCAAGAACAGATTTCCTCAGGCGACCTACACACAGAGGCAGGGCCAAATCCGAAGCTGAACCCCAGGAGCTGAGCAAACAAAGAAGAGAAAGAGAAATCTCTCCCAGCAGCCTCGGGATCAGCAGATTAAATCTCCACAATCAACTTGATGTACGCTGCATCTCTGGAATACCTGAACAGACAATGAATCATCCCAAAATTGAGGCAGTGCACTTTGCGAGCAACTATAGACTTGGGGTTTGCTTTCTGCAAATAATTTGTTTCTGGTTTGATGTTTATCTTAGTTTAGTATTTAGAGTTTATTATCATTGGTAGATATGTTTATTGATTTGGTTGCTCTCTTCCTTTTATATTTTATATATAGATATCTATTAATTTCCTTTTTCTCTTTTTGTGAGTGCCTATGTGTAGATTTCTTTGTGTGAGTTTGTATAGCTTTGTTTTACCACTTGTCCTACGGTTCTGTCTGTCCATTTTCTTTTATTTTACTGTAGTTTTTAGCGCTTGTTATCATTGGTGGATTTGTTTTTGGTTTGGTTCCTCTCTCCTTTCTTTCTTTCTTTTTCTAATTTTTAATTTTTAAATTTTTAATATTTTTTATTTTAATAACTCTTTCTTTCTTTCTCTCTGTCTCTCTCTCTCTCTTTATCTCTTTCTTTCATTCTATCTTCCTTTTTTTCCCTTTTCTTCTTAGCTGGGTGGCTGACAGGGTCTTGGTGCTCTGGCCAGGTATTAAGCCTGAAGCTCTGAGGTGGGAGAGCCGAGTTGAGGACATTGGTCCACTAGAGACCTCCCAGCTCCATGTAATGCCAAACAGTGAAAGCTATCTCAGAGATCTCCATCTCAATGCTAAGACCCAGTCCACTCAACGACCAGCAAGCTACAGTGCTAGATAACCTATGCCAAACAAACAGCAAGACAGGAACACAACCTCATCCATTAGCAGAGAGGCTGCCTAAAATCATAGTAAGGTCACAGACACCCGAAAACACAACACCATATGTGGTCCTACCCACCAGAAAAACAAGATCTAGCCTCATCCACCAGAACACAGACATGAGTCCACTCCAGCAGGAAGCCTAAAGAACCCACTAAACAAACCTTAGCAGTGGGGGCAGACACCAAAAACAAGGGGAACAACGAACCTGCAGCCTGTGAAAACGAGAACCCAAACACAGTAAGGTAAGCAAAATGAAAAGACAGAGAAACGCACAGCAGATGAAGGACCAAGGTAAAAACCCACCAGACCAAACAAATGAAAAGGAAAAAGGCAGTCTACCTGAAAAATAATTCAGAGTAATGATAGTAAAGATAATCAAAAGTCTTGGAAATAGAATGGAGAAAATATAAGAAATGTTTAACAAGGACCTAGAGGAACTAAAGAGCAAAAAAAATATGATGAACAACATGATAAATGACATTAAAAATTCCCTAGAAGGAATCAATAGCAGAATAATGAGGCAGATGAACAGAGAAGTGACCTGGAAGATAAAATACTGGAAATAGCAACTGCAGAGCAGATTAAAGAAAAAAGAATGAAAAGAATTGAGGACAGTCTCAGAGACCTCTGGGACAACATTAAACGTACCAACATTCAAATTGTAGGGATCTCAGAAGAAAAAGTGAAATAGAAAGGGACTGAGAAAATAATTGAAGAGATTATAGTTGAAAACTTCCCAAATATGGTAAAGGAAATAGTCAACCAAATCCAGGAAGCCCACAGAGACAATTACAGGATAATTCCAAGGAGAAACATGCCAAGACACATATTAATCAAACTATCAAAAATTAAATACAAAGAAAAAATATTAAAATCAGCAAGGGAAAAACAACAAATAACATACAAGGGAAGCCCCATAAGGTTAACAGCTGATCTTTCAGCAGAAATTCTGCAAGCCAGAAGGGAGTGGCAGGACATATTCAAAGTGATGAAAGGGAAAAACCTACAACCAAGATTACTCTACACAGAAAGGATCTCATTCAGATTTGACGGAGAAATTGAAACCTCTACAAGCAAAAGTTAACAGAAACAGCACCACCAAACCAGCTTTACAACAAGTGCTAAAGGAACATCTCTAGGCAGGAAACACAAGAGAAGGAAAAGACCTAGAATAACAAACCCCAAACAATTAAGAAAATGGTAATAGGAACATACATATCGATAACTACCGTAAGTGTAAATGGATTAAATGCTCCCACCAAAAGCCACAGACTGGCTGAATGGATACAAAAGCAAGACCTGTATATATGCTGTCTACAAGAGACCCACTTCAGACCTAAGGACACATAAAGACTAAAAGTGAGGGGATGGAAAAAGATATTCTATGCAAATGGAAATCAAAAGAAAATTGGAGGAGCAATTCTCATATCAGACAAAATAGACTAAAATAAAGACCATTGCAAGAGACAAAGAAGGACACTAAATAATGATCAAGGGATCAATCCAAGAAGAAGATACAACAATTGTAAATATTTATGTACCCAACATAGGAGCACCTCAATAAATAATGCAAATGCTAACAGCCATAAAAGGGGAAATTGACAGTAACACAATCATAGTAGCGGACTTTAACACCCCACTTTCACCAACGGACAGATCATCCTAAATGAAAATAAATAAGGAAACACAAGCTTTAAATGATACATTAAGCAAGATGGACTTAATTCATATTTATAGGACATTCCATCCAAAAACAACAGAATACACATTCTTCTCAAGTGCTCATGGAATATTCTCCAGGATAGATCATATCTTGGGTCACAAATCAAGCCTTGGTAAATTTAAGAAATTTGAAATCGTATCAAGTATCCTTTCTGACCACAACGCTTTGAGACTAGATATCAATTACAGGGAAAAGTCTGTAAAAAATACAAGCACATGGAGGCTAAACAATACAGAACTTAATAACCAAGAGATCATTGAAGAAATCAGAGGAAATAAAAAATACCTAGAAACAAATGGCAATGAAAACAAAACGACCCAAAACATATGGGATGCAGGAAAATCAGTTCTAAGAGGGAAGTTTACAGCAATACAATCCTACCCTAAAAACAAGAAACATCTCAAATAAACAACCTAACTTTGCACCTAAAGCAATTAGAGAAAGAAGAACAAGAAAACCCCACTTAGCAGAAGGAAAGAAATCATAGCGATCAGATCAGAAATAAATGGAAAATAAATGAAGGAAACGATAGCAAAGATTAATAAAACTAAAAGCTTGGTCTTTGAGAAGATAAGCAAAATTGGTAAACCATTAGCCAGACTCATCAAGGAAAAAAAGGGAGAAGACTCAAATAAATAGAATTAGAAATGAAAAAGGAGAAGTAACTACTGACACTGAAGAAATACAAAGGATCATGAGAGATTACTACAAGCAACTCTATGCCAGTAAAATGGACAACCCGGAAGAAATGGACAAATTCTTAGAAATGCACAACCTGCCAAGACTGAACCAGGAAGAAATAGAAAATATGAACAGACCAATCACAAGCACTGAAACTGAAACTGTGATTAAAAAATCTTTCATCAGGGCTTCCCTGGTGGCGCAGTGGTTGAGACTCCGCCTGCCGATGCAGGAGAAATGGGTTCGTGCCCTAGTCCGGGAAGATACCACACGCTGCAGAGTGGCTAGACCCGTGAGCAATGGCCACTGAGCCTGCATGTCCAGAGCCTGTGCTTCACAATGGGAGAGGCCACAACAGTGAGAGGCCCACACACTGCAAAAAAAAAAAAAAAAAAAAAAAAAAAAATCTTCCGACAAACAAAATCCCAGGACCAGATGGCTTAACAGGCGAATTCTATCAAACATTTTGGGAAGAGCTAACACCAATCCTTCTCAAACTCTTCCAAAATATAGCAGAGGGAGGAACACACTCAAACACATTCTACGAGGCCAACATCACCCTGATACCAAAACCAAAGATGTCACAAAGAAAGGAAACTACAGGCCAATATCACTGATGAACATAGATGAAAAAATCCTCAACAAAATACTAGCAAACAGAATCCAAAGCACATTAAAACGATCATACAACATGATCAAGTGGGGTTTATCCAAGGAATGCAAGGATTCTTCAATATATGCAAATAAATCAATGTGATACACCATATTAAAAAATTGAAGGAGAATAATGATATGATCATGTCAATCAATGCAGAGAAAGCTTTCAAAAAATTCCACATCCATTTATGATAAAAACCCTGCAGAAAGTCAGCATACAGGAACTTTCCTCAACATAATAAAGGCCATATATGACAAACCCACAGTCAAAATAGTCCTCAATGGTGAAAATGTGAAATCATTTCCAGTAAGATCAGAACAAGGCAAGGTTGCCCATTCTCACCACTTCATTCAATATAGTTTTGGAAGTTTTAGCCACAACAATCAGAGAATAAAAAGGAATCCAAATCAGAAAAGAAGAAATAAAGCTGTCACTGTTTGCAGATGACACAATATTATACATAGAGAATCCTAAAGATGCTACCAGAAAAATACTAGAGCTAATCAATGAATTTGGTAAAGTATCAGGATACAAAATTAATGCACAGAAGTCTCTAGCATTCCTATATACTAATGATGAAAAATCTGAAAGTGAAATTAAGAAAACACTCCCATTTACCATTGCAACAAAAAGAATAAAATATCTAGGAATAAGCCTACTTAAGGAGACAAAAAACCTGTATGCAGAAAATTATAAGACACTGATGAAAGAAATTAAAGATGACACAAACAGATGGAGAGACATACCATGTTCTTGGATTGGAAGAATCAACATTGTGAAAATGACTCTACTACCCAAAGCAATCTACAGATTCATTGCAATCCCTATAAAACTATCACTGGCATTTTTCACAGAACTAGAACAAAAAAATTCACAATTTGTATGGAAACACAAAAGACCCCAAATACCCAAAGCAATCTTGAGAAAGAAAAACAGAGCTGGAGGAATCAGGTTCCCTGACTTCAGAGTATACTAGAAAGCTACAGTAAGCAACAGAGTATGGTACTGACACAAAAACAGAAATATAGATCAATGGACCAGGATAGAAAGCCCAGAGATAAACCCATGCACATATGGACACCTTATCTTTGATAAAGGAGGCAAGAATATACAGTGGAGAAAAGACAGCCTCTTCAATAAGTGGTGGTAGGAAAACTGGACAGGGACATGTAAAAGTATGAAATTAGAACACTCCCTAACATTATACACAAAAATAAACTGAAAATCGATTAAAGACCTAAATATAAGGCCAGACACTATCAAACTCTTAGAGGAAAACATAGGCAGAACACTCTATGACATTAGTCACAGCAAGATCCTTTTGACCCACCTCCTAGAGAAATGGAAATAAAAACAAAAGTAACAAATGGAACCTAATGAAACTTAAAGGCTTTTCACAGCAAAGGAAACCATAAACAAGACAAAAAGACAACCCTCAGAATGGGAGAAACTACTTGCAAATGAAGCAACTGACAAAGGAGTAATCTCCAAAATATGCAAGCAGTTCATGCAGCTCAATATCAAAAAACAAACAATGAAATACCAAAATCGGCAGAAGACCCAAATAGACATTTCTCCAAAGAAAATATTCAGATTGCCTACAAACACATGAAAGGATTCTCTACATCATTAATCATTAGAGGAATGAAAATCAAAACAACAATGTGGTATCAGCTCACACCGGTCAGAATGGGCATCATCAGCAAATCTACAAGCAATGAATGCTGGAGAGGGTGTAGAGAAAAGGGAACTCTCTTGCACTGTTGGTGGGAATGTAAATTGATACAGCCACTATGGAGGTTCCTTCAAAAACTAAAAAGAGATTTACCATATGACCCAGCGATCCCCCTACTGGGCATATACCCTGAGAAAAGTATAACTCAAAAAGAGTCATGTATCACAATATTCGTTGCAGCTCTATTTACAATAGTAGGACTTGGAAGCAACCTATGAATAGGACAGATGAATAGATAAAGAAGATGTGGCACTTATATACATTGGAATATTAGTTCGCCATAAAAAGAAATGAAATTGAATTATTTGTAGTGAGGTGGATTTACCTACAGTCTGTCATACAGAGTGAAGTAAGTCAGAAAGAGAAAAACAAATATCATATGCTAGCACATATATATGGATCCTTAAAAAAAGAAAAAAATTGTTCTGAAGAACCAAGGGGCAGGACAGGAATAAAGACACAATTGACAATATTATCAAAAAGAATAAAATACTCAGGGAAAAATACATCAAATGTAGTGCAATTTTTATATACTGAATAAACTACAGAACATTGTTGAGGGAAATTAAAGAAAATATAAGTAAATGGAAATACATTCTATGTTCATGGGTTTTAAGACTGACAAAAAATAAATGAAAAGTATCCCCAAATTAATCTATAAATTCGATGTAAACACTATTAATATTCCAGCTAGCTCTTTTTTCTCTCCTTCCCCCAGATTTACTGAGGTATGATTGACAAATAAAATTCTATATATTTAAAGTGTACAATGTGATGATTTGATGTACATATATATTGTGAAATATTTACCACAATCGAGTGGTAATCTAACACCTCATATATTTCCTTTTATTCTATTTAGTGAGAATACTTAAGATACACTCTCAGCAAATTTCAAATTTACAAGACAGATAGTATTATTAACAATAGTCACCAGTTACCTTTTTATAGAAATGGACATGCTGATCCTAAATTTTATGGGGTAATACAATAGACCCAGTATAGTTAAAACAATCTTGAAAAAGAATAGTTATGGATTATTCACACTTCCTGATTTAAAACTTATTATAAACCACCAGTGTGGTATTAGCACAATAATGAATATATAGTTTCAATGGAATAGAAATGAGAATCCAGAAATGAAGCCTTACATTTATCGTCAATTACATTTTGACTAGGGTGCCACAACAAGCACTAAAAGTCACTCAAAATGGATCATAAGTGTAAGCATAGAAGTAAATCTATTAATTTTCTAGACAAAAACATAAAAGAGAACTTTGTGATCCTGACTTGGGAAAAACATCTTTAGGGAAAAAGAGCTTTCTAGAAAAGAAATCACAGTCCATAAAAGAAAATTTTGATACATTGAACTTTATCAAAAAACAATTAATTGCACTTCAAAAGAAACCATTAATAAAATGAAAAGACAAGACGCAGACTGGGAGAACATATGTGTAAATCATACATCTGTTAAATAATTGTCTCTAGGTTACATAAAGCACCTTTACAACTCAATAATAAAAAGATAAGTGATGTAATTTTAAGGAACAAAATATTTGAATAGACATTTCTCCAAAGAAGATACAGAAATGGTCAATAAGCCCATGAAAAAATGCTCAACACCATTTGTCTTACGAAAATGCAAACCAAAATTACAATGAGGGGGACCTTGAAGATGGCGGAAGAGTAAGATGCGGAGATCACCTTCCTCCCCACAGATACACCAGAAATACATCTACACGTGGAACAACTCCTACAGAACACCTACTGAACGCTGGCAGAAGACCTCAGACCTCCCAAAAGGCAAGAAACTCCCCACGTACCTGGGTAGGGCAAAAGAAAAAAAAGAAAAAACAGAGACAAAAGAATAGGGACGGCACCTGCACCAGTGGGAGGGAGCTGTGAAGGAGGAAAAGTTTCCACACACTAGGAAGCCCCTTCGCGGGCGGAGACTGCAGGGGGCGGAGAGGGGAGCTTCGGAGCCGCGGAGGAGTGCACAGCAACGGGTGCGGAGGGCAAAGCGGGGAGATTCCCGCACAGAGGATCGGTGCCGACCGGCACTCACCAGCCCGAGAGGCTTGTCTGCTCACCCGCCGGGGCGGGCGGGGCTGCGAGCTGAGGCCGGAGCGCAGGGAGAGGACTGGGGTTGGCGGCTTGAACATAGCCTGAAGGGGTTAGTGCACCACAGCTAGCTGGGAGGGAGTCCGGGGAAAAGTCTGCACCTGCCGAAGAGGCAAGAGACTTTTTCTTCCCTCTTTGTTTCCTGGTGCGTGAGGAGAGGGGTTTAAGAACGCTGCTTAAAGGAGCTCCAGAGACGGGCGCGAGCCGCGGCTAAAAGCGCGAATCCCAGAGACGGGCGGGAGACGATAAGGCTGCTGCTGCCGCCACCGAGGGGCCTGTGTGCGAGCAAGGTCACTCTCCACACCCCTCTTCCGTGGAGCCTGTGCAGCCCGCCACTGCCAGGTTCCCGGGATCCAGGGACAACTTCCCCGGGAGAACGCACAGCGGGCCTCAGGCTGGTGCAAAGTCACGCCGGCCTTTGCCGCCGCAGGCCCACCCCGCACGCCGTGCCCCTCCCGCCCCGCCGGCCTGAGTGCGCCAGAGCCCCCGAATCAGCGGCTCTTTTAACCCCGCCCTGTCTGAGCAAAAAACAGACACCCTCCAGCGACCTACACGCAGTGGCAGGGCCAAATCCAAAGCTGAGCCCCTGGAAGCTGTGAGAACAAAGAAGAGAAAGGGAAATCTCTCCCAGCAGCCTCAGAAGCAGCGGATTAAAGCTCCACAATCAACTTGATATACCCTGCATCTGTGGAATACCTGAATAGACAACCAATCATCCCAAATTAAGGAAGTGGACTTTAGGAGCAAGATCTATGATTTTTTTCCCTTTTCCTCTCTTTGTGAATGTATATGTGTATACTTCTGTGTGAGATCTTGTCTGTATAGTCTTGCTTCCACCATTTGTCCTAGGGTTCTATCCGTCCATGGTTTTTTTAAAAATTTTTTTTCTTAATAATCAATTTTAATTTTAATAACGTTATTATACTTTTCTTTCTTTCTTTCTTTCTTTCTTTCTTTCTTTCTTTCTTTCTTTCTTTCTTTCTTTCTTTCTTTCTTCTTTCCTTCCTTCCCTCCTTTAGACAACGAATCATCCCAAATTGAGGAGGTGGTCTCTGACAGCAAGATTTATGATTTTTTCCCCCTTAACCTCTTTTAGTGAGGGTGTATGTGTATGCTTCTGTGTAAGATTTTGTCTGTATAGCTTTGCTTCCAACATTTGTCCTAAGGTTCTATCCGTCCCTTTTTTTTTTTTTTCTAAATAAGAATTTTTTAATTCAATAATTTTATTATACTTTATTTTATATTTACTGTATCTTCTTTCTTTCTGTCTTTTTTCCTTCTTTCCCTCCTTCCTTCCTTCCTCCCTCCCTCCTTTCTTTCCTTCTTTCCTTCTTTGCTTCTTTCTTTCTTTCTTCCTTCCTTCCTTCCCTCCTTTCCTTCTTTCTTTCCTCATACTTCTACTAATTCCCTCTACTTTTTCTCCCTTTTATTCTGAGCCATGTGGATGAAAAGCTCTTGGTGCTCCAGCCAGGAGTCAGGCTCTGCCTCTGAGGTAGGAGAGCCAAATTCAGGACACTGGTCAACAAAAGACCTCCCAGCTCCACATAATATCAAACGGCGAAAATCTCCCAGAGACCTCCATCTTAACACCAGCACCCAGCTTCACTCAATGACCAGCAAGCCACAGTGATGGACAACCTATGCCAAACAACTAGCAAGACAGGAACACAACCCCACCCATTAGCAGAGAGGCTGCCTAAAATCATAATAAGGCCACAGACACCCCAAACACACCACCAGACGTGAACCTGCCCACTGGAGAGACAAGATCCAGCCTCATCCACCACAACACAGGCACTAGTCCCCTCCACCAGGAAACTTACACAACCCACTGAACCAACCTTAGCCACTGGGGACAGACATCAAAAACAGCAGGAACTACGAACCTGCAGCCTGCAAAAAGGAGACCCCAAACACAGTAAGATAAGCAAAATGAGAAGACAGAAAAACACACAGCAGATAAAGGAGCAAGATAAAAATGCACCAGACCTAACAAATGAAGAGGAAATAGGCAACTCACCTGAAAAAGAATTCAGAATAATGATAGTAAGGATGATCCGAAATCTTGGAGATAGAATGGACAATAGAATGGACAAAATGCAAGAATCAGTTAACAAGGACCTAGAAGAACTAAAGATGAAACAAGCAACGATGAACAACACAATAAATGAAATTAAAAGTACTCTAGATGGGATCAATAGCAGAATAACTGAGGCAGAAGAACGGATAAGTGACCTGGAAGATAAAATAGTGGAAATAACTACTGCAGAGCAGAATAAAGAAAAAAGAATGAAAAGAACTGAGGACAGTCTCAGAGACCTCTGGGACAACATTAAACGCACCAACATTCGAATTATAGGGGTTCCAGAAGAAGAAGAGAAAAAGAAAGGGACTGAGAAGATATTTGAAGAGATTATAGTTGAAAACTTCCCTAATATGGGAAAGGAAATAGTTAATCAAGTCCAGGAAGCACAGAGAGTCCCATACAGGATAAATACAAGGAGAAATACGCCAAGACACATATTAATCAAACTGTCAAAAATTAAATACAAAGAAAGCATATTAAAAGCAGCAAGGGAAAAACAACAAATAACACATAAGGGAATCCCCATAAGGTTAACAGCTGATCTCTCAGCAGAAACCCTACAAGCCAGAAGGGAGTGGCAGGACATACTGAAAGTGATGAAGGAGAAAAACCTGCAGCCAAGACTACTCTACCCAGCAAGGATCTCATTCAGATTTGATGGAGAAATTAAAACCTTTACAGACAAGCAAAAGCTGAGAGAGTTCAGCACCACCAAACCAGCTTTACAACAAATGCTAAAGGATCTTCTCTAGGCAAGAAACACAAGAGAAGGAAAAGACCTATAATAACGAACCCAAAACAATTAAGAAAATGGGAATAGGAACATACATATCGATAATTACCTTAAATGTAAATGGACTAAATGCTCCCACCAAAAGACACAGATTAGCTGAATGGATACAAAAACAAGACCCATATATATGCTGTCTACAAGAGACCCACTTCAGACCTAGAGACACATACAGACTGAAAGTAAGGGGATGGAAAAAGATATTCCATGCAAATGGAAACCAAAAGAAAGCTGGAGTAGCAATTCTCATATCAGACAAAATAGACTTTAAAATAAGGACTATTAAAAGAGACAAAGAAGGACACTACATAATGATCAAGGGATCGATCCAAGAAGAAGATATAACAATTGTAAATATTTATGCACCCAACATAGGAGCACCTCAATACATAAGGCAAATACTAACAGCCATAAAAGGAGAAATCGACAGTAACACATTCATAGTAGGGGACTTAAACACTCACTTTCACCTATGGACAGATCCTCCAAAATGAAAATAAATAAGGAAACACAAGCTTTAAATGATACATTAAACAAGATGGACTTAATTGATATTTATAGAACACTCCATCCAAAAACAACAGAATACACATTTTTCTCAAGTGCTCATGGAACATTCTCCAGGATAGATCATATCTTGGGTCACAAATCAAGCCTTGGTAAATTTAAGAAAATTGAAATTGTATCAAATATCTTTTCTGACCACAATGCCATGAGACTAGATATCAATTACAGGAAAAGATCTGTAAAAAATAAAACACATGGAGGCTAAACAATACACTACTTAATAATGAAGTGATCACTGAAGAAATCAAAGAGGAAATAAAAAATACCTAGAAACAAATGACAATGGAGACACAACGACCCAAAACTTGTGGGATGCAGCAAAAGCAGTTCTAAGGGGGAAGTTTATAGCAATACAAGCCCACCTTAAGAAGCAGGAAACATCTCGAATAAACAACCTAACCTTGCACCTCAAGCAATTAGAGAAAGAAGAACAAAAAAACCCCAAAGCTAGCAGAAGGAAAGAAATCATAAAAATCAGATCAGAAATAAATGAAAAAGAAATGAAGGAAACAATAGCAAAGATCAATAAAACTAAAAGCTGGTTCTTTGAGAAGATAAACAAAATAGATAAACCACTAGACAGACTCATCAAGAAAAAAAGGGAGAAGACTCAAATCAATAGAATTAGAAATGCAAAAGGAGACGTAACAACTGACACTGCAGAGATAAAAGAGATCATGAGAGATTACTACAAGCAACTCTATGCCAATAAAATGGACAATCTGGAAGAAATGGACAAATTCTTAGAAATGCACAACGTGCCAAGACTGAATCAGGGAGAAATAGAAAATATGAACAGACCAATCACAAGCACTGAAATTGAAACTGTGATTAAAAATCTTCCAACAAACAAAAGCCCAGAACCAGATGGCTTCACAGGCGAATTCTATCAAACATTTAGAGAAGAGCTAACACCTATCCTTCTCAAACTCTTCCAAAATATAGCAGAGGGAGGAACACTCCCAAACTCCTTCTACGAGGCCACCATCACCTTGATACCAAAACCAGACAAGGATGTCACAAAGAAAGAAAACTACAGGCCAATATCACTGATGAACATAGATGCAAAAATCATCAACAAAATACTAGCAAACAGAATCCAACAGCACATTAAAAGGATCATACACCACGATCAAGTGGGGTTTATTCCAGAAATGCAAGGATTCTTCAATATACGCAAATCTATCAATGTGATAAATCATATTAACAAATTGAAGAAGAAAAACCACATGATCATCTCAATAGATGCAGAGAAAGCTTTTGAAAAAATTCAACACCCATTTATGATAAAAACCCTGCAGAAAGTAGGCATAGAGGGAACTTTCCTCAACATAATAAAGGCCATATATGACAAGCCCATAGCAAACATCATCCTCAATGGTGAAAAACTGAAAGCATTTCCACTAAGATCGGGAACAAGACAAGGTTGCCCACTCTCACCACTCTTATTCAACATAGTTTTGGAAGTTTAGCCACAGCAATAAGAGAGGAAAGGAAATAAAAGGAATCCAAATTGGAAAAGAAGAAGTAAAACTGTCACTGTTTGCAGATGACATGATCCTATACATAGAGAATCCTAAAGATGCTACCAGAAAACTACTAGAGCTAATCAATGAATTTCATAAAGTAACAGGATACAAAATTAATGCACAGAAATCTCTGGCATTCCTATATACTAATGATGAAAAATCTGAAAGTGAAATCAAGAAAACACTTCCATTTACCATTGCAACAAAAAGAATAAAATATCTAGGAATAAACCTACCTAAGGAGACAAAAGACCTGTATGCAGAAAATTATAAGACACTGATGAAAGAAATTAAAGATGATACAAATAGATGGAGAGATATACCATGTTCTTGGATTGGAAGAATCAATATTGTGAAAATGACTCTACTACCCAAAGCAATCTATAGATTCAATGCAATCCCTATCAAACTACCACTGGCATTTTTCACAGAACTAGAACAAAAAATTTTGCAATTTGTATGGAAACACAAAAGACCCCGAATAGCCAAAGCAATCTTGAGAACGAAAAAAGGAACTGGAGGAATCAGGCACCCTGACTTCAGACTATACTACAAAGCTACAGTTATCAAGACGGTATGGTACTGGCACAAAAACAGAAAGATAGATCAATGGAACAGGATAGAAAGCCCAGAGATAAACCCATGCACATATGGACACCTTATCTTTGATAAAGGTGGCAGGAATGTACAGTGGAGAAAGGACAGCCTCTTCAATAAGTGGTGCTGGGAAAACTGGACAGGGACATGTAAAAGTATGAGATTAGATCACTCCCTAACACCATACACAAAAATAAGCTCAAAATGGATTAAAGACCTAAATATAAGGCCAGAAACTATCAAACTCTTAGAGGAAAACATAGGCAGAACACTCTATGACATAAATCACAGCAAGCTCCTTTCTGACCCACCTCCTAGAGTAATGGAAATAAAAACAAAAATAAACAAATGGGACCTAATGAAACTTAAAAGCTTTTGCACAGCAAAGGAAACCATAAACAAGACCAAAAGACAACCCTCAGAATGGGAGAAAATATTTGCAAATGAAGTAACCAACAAAGGATTAATCTGCAAAATTTACAAGCAGCTCATGCAGCTCAATAACAAAAAAAACAAACAACCCAATCCAAAAATGGGCAGAAGACCTAAATAGACATTTCTCCAAAGAAGATATACAGACTGCCAACAAACATATGAAAGAATGCTCAACATCCTTAATCATTAGAGAAATGCAAATCAAAACTACCATGAGATATCATCTCACACCAGTCAGAATGGCCATCATCAAAAAATCTAGAAACCATAAATGCTGGAAAGGGTGTGGAGAAAAGGGAACACTCTTGCACTGCTGGTGGGAATGTGAATTGGTTCAGCCACTATGGAGAACAGTATGGAGGTTCCTTAAAAAGCTACAAATAGAACTAACATATGACCCAGCAATCCCACTACTGGGCATATACCCTGAGAAAACCGAAATTCAAAAAGAGTCATGTACCAAAATTTTCATTGCAGCTCTATTTACAATAGCCCGGAGATGGAAACAACCTAAGTGCCCATCATCGGATGAATGGATAAAGAAGATGTGGCACATATATACAATGGAATATTACTCAGCCATAAAAAGAAACGAAATTGAGCTATTTGTAATGAGGTGGATAGACCTAGAGTCTGTCATACAGAGTGAAGTAAGTCAGAAAGAAAAAGACAAATACCGTATGCTAACACATATATATGGAATTTAAGAAAAAAAAATGTCATGAAGAACCTAGGGGTAAGGCAGGAATAAAGACGCAGACCTCCTAGAGAATGGACTTGAGGTTATGGGGAGGGGGAAGTGTGAGCTGTGACAGGGCGAGAGAGAGTCATGGACATATACACACTAACAAACGTAGTAAGGTAAATAGCTAGTTGGAAGCAGCCGCATGGCACAGGGATATTGGCTTGGTGCTTTGTGACAGCCTGGAGGGGTGGGATAGGGAGGGTGGGAGGGAGGGAGACACAAGAGGGAAGAGATATGGGAACATATGTATATGTATAACTGATTCACTTTGTTATAAAGCAGAAACTAACACACCATTGTAAAGCAATTATACCCCAATAAAGATGTTAAAAAAAAATTACAATGAGATACCACTATATGCAAACTAGGATGACTATAATAAAAAATGTCAGTTAATAATGTATAAGTAAGGATGTGAAGAAATTGGAAGACTCATGGATTACTGGTGGGATTTTAAAATCTGACAATTTCCTCAGTTATACATAGCTTTACCTTATGACCCACCCAGCAACTTTAAGATATATACCCAAGATAAAGGAAAACATGTCCACATAAAAAGTTGTACGTGAATGTTCATAGCAGTATTATTTATAGTATTCAAAAAGTGAAAAAGACACAAATGTCCATCAATTGATGAATGGGTAAACACCTGATATATTCATACAAGGGAATGTTATTCAGTCATGAAAAGGAACAAAGTACTGATGCATGCTACAAAGGATGATCATCAAAAATAGTATACTAAGTGAAGAAAGCTAGTCACAAGGGACCATACATTGTATAATTCCATAGGAAGTGAACTATGCTTGACTCATAGTAGGTGGTCAGTCACCACTATGGTCTTTGTTGTCTTCAGATGTCTCATGCTGATTCTCCAGGAATGTTCATAGTCTCAGCCTCAGCCAGCCCTCCATGTCATGTGAGCATCAATGCCATCCAGAAGAAACCTTGCAAATAAACTCAGCATATCTCACACTCAGTGCATTTGCATAGCTCCAATATGCTATCCAGGGAAGAAGGAGCCACTGTGTGGTATGGGAAAAGACCAGAAATGTTTATATTTGGATTTTTCTCCAACTCTACAGTACTCATTCAAAAAAAGTTTAACCCATTCAATGCAGTGCTCCTGATATTGCTGAATATTTTTGTGTAACCATATTTCTTTTCTCTTATTCCTTATAGGATTGGGCCACACAGTATGTACTCAAGAATTACTGTTGATTGATTGGTTGAACTTTGTGAGTCTACTGTTTTCACAGGATTTAGATGAAAGAAGATGCCAGGTCACTTCCTTGGAAATATATTTGCATAAGGAGTTATTGTCTCATGGTACCATAAAAGAGCAGTGTTTTCTTACAAAGAGACGAATGTTACAAATTCTTCTCAGAAGTCTGAAGAGGTTGCCTCCCCAATAAACTAACATATTTGTTTCTGCTAAACAGTAGTACCTATGAGTGTAGCATGGTGGTTAAGTAGTAGACACTATGGGGCCAGACTGTATGGATTTTAATCCCAACTTCTCCAGTTCCTAGACTGAATTTGAATTCTGATTTATTCACTTACTTTATGCTTCAGTTACTGTATATATAAAATGAACATAATAGGATCTATTTTATAGGATTGTTTTGAGGATTAAACAACACATAGGAAGCATTCAATAAATGTTGCTGACCCCACTCATTCTCTTCCACAACACCTCCATTAAAGGAGGAAGAAAAAACACAGTGCTATTAGTGGCATAGAGATGATATATAGTCTAATTTCTCCAATGAAAGCCATTTGTGTAGCCTGTTTTCCATAGAGGCCAAGAGGGAGGTTTGTTCTATCAGTACATTCTTTGGAGAGTGTTCATCAAACTAGACTGGCTGACTACAATGGGTTGCATCACCCATCCTCCTATACTCTTGATCTTTAAAGTGTAGTATAGTATTAATAATAATGTAAGACTTTGTCTTATTCACCTTTGTATCCTCAATGGCTGATACAATGTTCCTTACAAGAGTGGTACAGGTGAAATATTATGGAGATTCAGAGGAGGGAAATTACTAACAACTTGGGAGAGTGGAAAAACAGTAAAAGCTTGGTAGAAAAGATGTTTAAGCTGCTCAGGATTCAGACATATCCAGCTTGAGAGAAAAGGAACTGGAAGAATGTACTATAAGGGGAGGCAACTATGTGCAAAGGGAGAGAGGGGGAAAAAAGCATAGGATGTGCAGAGAGGACAGTGTGAGGTAAGATGCATGAAGTGTGGGTGAAGAATACAACGACTGTAAATGTAGTTTAAATTGCCTAATATGTGTGTAAAGGGAGTTCAGAGGAGTGAAGCTTGAACTACACTACTATGGAGTTTGGATTTTATCTTGTAGCCAACACAGAATGACAGAAGTTCCCTGAAGAAGGAAATCATATGACCAGAGCTGTGTATTAGAAAGATTAAGCTGGTAAGAAGGTTAAGAGAAGGAGAGGAGGGTACAATTTGTAAGTTGTTTGAATAGTCCAGGCAAGAGGTAACTTGGGTTAGAAACAGGGAAAAGGTAATGGGTAATGTAAAGGAGAGGATAGATTAAAGAGGAATTTCAGGAGAAAACATAAATGAGGATTTGACAGTCTATCACATTCCTACTCTGCTTAGGCTATGTCACAGTTCAGCATTCAGTACTCTCCACAATCTCTTCCAACTACTTTCTTCAGATTTATCTTTCACTAAGCAAGCCACATGCTCATTCTCCAAGCTGTAGTGGATTGAATTTCTTTATTAAAGCATACCCTGCACTTATCCATTTACTCTCCTTATCTCCACATGTATAAATTCTATCCATCCTTGAAACTTCAGTTCAAATGTCATCTCTTTCATCAACCTCTCCTGATTTTCCTTCAACCAGAATTAACTCCTTCTTCTATTCTTTCCTAGCATTTTATTTTAACTCTGGTTTAGCATGCATCCCACTTTGTACATACAGTCCACAATATTTTATCACCAAGAGAATAAAGTTCAAAAGCCTTACCATGGCATCCAAGGTCTCTAACACAAAGAAGTATTTATTTGGTCATTGATTAATTCACTAATTAATTCATCCAAAAATATTTTCATACCTAATTATGCCAGGCACTTTGCTGAACCCTGCAAATACAATACGGAAGAACACAGATAGAGTGCTTTAGCTTATGGAGCACATATTCTACTGGAAGAAGCAGGCAAAAACAAATAACTAAATAAACTGATTGAGAGTTATAGTCAGTGATATAAAGGACATGCTCAAGGGGCTGATATTGAGAATGATGTAGATCGAGAGAAAGTTCTATGTCAACAAAGGCTTGACTGAGGATATAATATTTAAGACCTAAAGGATAGGAAGGAGGGAGTTTTGTGGAGGGTATGGAGAAGGGCATTCTAGGCAAAAAGAGTAACATACGCACAGGCACTGAGATAAGAAAGGCCTTGGTACAATACATTCAAAGAACCGAAAGAAGGGCTTCCCTGGTGGCGCAGTGGTTGAAAGTCCGCCTGCCGATGCAGGGGACACGGGTTCGTGACCCGGTCCGGGAAGATCCCACATGCCACGGAGCGGCTGGGCCCATGAGTCATGGCCACTGGGCCTGTGCGTCTGGAGCCTGTGCTCCACAACAGGAGAGGTCACAACAGTGAGAGGCCCGTGTACCGCCAAAAAAAAAATAATAATAATACTGAAAGAAAATTGATGTGGGGTTGAGCACAGTGAAAGGTATGAGGCTGGAGGCTTTGTGAGACATAAATAAACTGGAGAAAATTATTTCAGAATTGGATGAGATTACTTAGAGAGAATGCAGAGAGAGAAGAGGACAAAACACTCAGTCCTGAAGGATTCTACCATTTAGAAGGTAGAGAAGAAGCCTACACATAAGACTTATTCAAAGCAGCTATTGGGGTAGAAAAAACAACATGACAGAGCATGAGGTTGATGAAAGCAAATAATATTTCAAGACAAATAGTGAGGTAAATTGTGCCATATGCTACTCAGGTCAAGTAAGAAGATGACAGAGACAGGTCCATTGGATTTTGCATTATGGAAGTTGTTGGTGACTGTGTCAAGAGTATTTTCATTTGAGTTGTAGAGAAAGAAGCCGGAATGGAGTGGGTTGAAGGGTAAATGGAAGCTCATAAATTAAAGAAAGTAAGTGTGGCTAAATCTTCCAATGAGTTTGACTAGGATGAATAACAGAGAAATACAGAGATAGTTAGAGTAGAGGTGACGTCAAGAAAGGTTGTTTCTTTTTGCAAAATGAGAGACTGGGAAGTAGGAAGGCATGCTAATGTTGTTGGCATTGATCCAGTAAAGAAGGAAAAATTAATGATGTAGAAAAAGGAGAAGATAAATGAAGTAGCAAAAATTTTGAATAGGAGAAAAAGGATGGGAAATAAAGAGCAGTTGAAAGAATTTGCCTGTGACAGAAGGAGGGATATATCCTCATTTGGAAACTGTGGGAAAGGGGAAGAATATGAATGCAGACAAAGGTAGTATTGTATTGATAGATTTGGGCATGGGAAGATGAGGGAATGATTAGATGATGATGATGATGATGATAACAAACTCTTACAGACACTTATTATTTTCCAGGCATTACACACCCACATCCACACCCACCCACACACTTAATCAAAACTATCAGGCAAGTACTATTATTAGCTTCATTTTGTAGATGAAGAAACTGAAACACAGAAAGGTTAATAAACTTGCTCAATGTTATGCAGTTGGTATTCACATACAGCTGCAATTCATGCCTAGTCAGTATAGATTCAAAGTTCATGCTTTTAACCATATGTTACTTTTTCAGTGATTTAAGAAATAAAGTAATCAGATATAAGCAAAGTTTGAAAACCTTGGATGAAAGAGGAAAAGATATGAAATAGTCATTTTGATAAATGGAAAGGTGAGCAAAAAGAGGAATATAGTACAGTTACAAAGTAGCATTACATGCCTGTTTTAGGTTTGAGATTTAATTTAAACAGAATCTAGGCAGCTATAATTAACAGCAGGTTCAGGAAAGTGATGTATAGGTCTCTGTTTCCCAAGAAATTATGGATTCCTTGAGATGAGGAATGTGCTACTTTTGTCTGTATATTCACCAGAGCATCCTGCAAATAATAGGTACCTAATGTCTATTTAATTGAGTTTGATCTATTGCTCCCAATTAAAATCATATGAGAGGATTGTTAAACAATCACTCTAACTATGATTCAAAGTCCAGATGCAATAAAATATTGGAAAATTTGATTACATAAAATTTTCTGCAGGGCAAAAAAAATCATAGCAAGCAAAAATTCAAATTACAAACTAGTTCAAAATGTTACTTGCAACATGTATCACAAAAAAGGGCTAATATCCCTAATATAGAGATATGTATTCTTCAAAATAGATGAAAACAAAAGATCAAAATTGGATAAGAAATATAGG
Source organism: Globicephala melas (assembly GCF_963455315.2). NCBI lineage: Eukaryota > Metazoa > Chordata > Mammalia > Artiodactyla > Delphinidae > Globicephala > Globicephala melas. The sequence continues at coordinate 38,441,310 of NC_083335.1, forward strand.
CAAAAACCATGGACAAACAGTTAACAAAAATATATAAACAATTATTCTTAAGTATATAAAAAACGAAGCTCAAGTTTGCTTATAATAAGAGAAATGTAAATCAAAACCACAATGAGAAAAAATTTCTAATCCACAAGTTTGATAAACTTCAAAAGTTTGACAATACACTGTTGGTGAGGCTGTGGGGGAAACAGGCACTCTCATATATTTCTGGTAAAAGTGCAGAATGGCATTAATTCTTCAACAGGAATTTCAAAATACACAATGGTGTGGCAGTAAATGTTTGACAGCTGGTTCTCTGGAAACAACCAAAACCCAAACCGAAAAGCTCTGAGGTATAGCATTTGTTGATTTCCTTGGTGAAAGTAGTCTCACCATGGCCAATTTCAAGCTTCTAAGGTAACGTCACTGAACACAGATTGGAAAGAGATACACATTAGCATACATTTATATAGATTTCCTACCATATAGTTACAATTAACATGACTATCTGAGAGAACATAGCTAATAGCAAAATGTAGTTTAAAAGAATTAGGATTAGTGATGCATTTAGAGTATTCATTGCCTTACTTTTAAATATTTTTTTAAAATGATGAGTTTAGAGGATTTAATTTTTACTACTAGTTATGTTTTACAACTAGCTCACAAAATTCCTGAAAATGTAAAAATTGATTCTGAAAACCCACTATGAACCACTTTGAGCACACTACTGAAATAGCTGAAAAGCTAAATACACATTTATCCTTTGACCCAACAATCCTACTTCTAGGAATTTACTCGAAGATATATCTTCAACATACAAAAATGAATATGTACAAATTATTCACTGCAGAATTGTTTATAATCTCAAAATTTTGGAAACAATCTATGTGCCCATACATTAGAAATCCACACAATGAAGTTTTATGTGGCTGCAAAAATGAATGAGGATAAAGGAACTTGTACATGAATGTTCAGAGCAGATTTATTTATTCATTATAGCTAAAAACTGGGAACTACCCAAATGTCCTTTAGTGGGTGAATAGTTAAACTGTGGTACATCTATTCCATAGTATACTGCTCAGCAATAACAAAGAACAAACTACTAGTACACATAACTTGGATAAAACTCAAGGAAATTTTACTGAGTGAAGGAAAATATCCAGTCTCAGAAGGATACATATTGTATGATGCCATTCATGTAACATTTGTGAAACAGCATAATTATAGAGACAAAAAATAGATTAGTGGCTCTCTAGCATTAAGGATAGTGGGGGAGAGGAAGGGTATGTCTATAAAGAGGTAACTTAAGGGAGTCTTTTTCTTCCAGCTTTATTGAGATTTAATTGAGATATTAATATGGCATCAATTTAGTGTACAATGTGATGATTTGATATAAGTATATATTGTGAAATGATTACTAAAAGGTCAGTTAACACTTCCATCACCTCACACAGTTATCATGTGAATGTGTGTGTGGTGAGAAATTTTAAGATCTACTCTCTTTTTATACTTCCAAGTATATAAAGTTTTATCACATATATAGACTTGTATAACTACAAGTTATAGTCACCATGGTGTATATTAGATACCCAGAACTTATTCATCTTATAACTGAAAGTTTGTACCCTTTGACCAGCATCTCCTTATCGCACCCCTACCTGCCCCTAGCAACTACCAGTCTACTCTCTGTTTCTACAAAGATATCATACAGTATTTGTCTTCCTCTCTCTGACTTATTTCACTTATTAGCATAATGCTCTCAAGGGTCACCCACATTGAAAATGGTATTTTACTTCTTTTTATGGCTGAATAATATTCCACTGCATATATATATATATATACATATATATATATACATACATACATACTATTTTTCATAGTGTCTGTACCAATTTACATGCCCACCAACAGCACAAGGGTTCACTTTTCTCCATACCTTTGAGGAAATCTTGTGATATTACAGTACAATATCTTGATTGTTGTGGTAGTTATACAAGTCCATATATGTGATAAAACTTCAAAAACCTGAACACACACAAATACAAATAAGTATATATGTAAGTGGTGAAATCTGAATAAGCTCTGTGGATTGTAACAATGTCAAATTCCTGGGTATCGATATTGAACTGCAGTTATATAAGATATTATCAGGAAGGCTGGGGGAAGGAAATAAAGGACCGTCCTATACATTCTTTGCAACCACCTGTGAATCTATAATTATTTCAAAGTTAAATTTTAAAAAAAATGAGGTTTTCCATGAGCTGATATGAGCTGAAATATATGGAGTAATTTTCCAGGATATATTGTCAGGACATATATTTTCCAGGATATATTGTCAAGTTAAAAAAATACAAAAGAAAATGTACATTTAATATACTATATTTCATGAAAGAAAGAAGGTGAAAATGTGAGAAGAGAAAAATATGTGTATGTATAACTGATTCACTTTGTTATAAAGCAGAAACTAACACACCATTGTAAAGCAATTATACTCTAATAAAGATGTTAAAAAATGTAATTATATATTTGCTTTTGCAAAATGTGACAAAGGAATAATGACACAGAAATAAATGAAATTGTTTCCATAAAAGGGCAAAATTAACTGCACAGAAATTCTGAGCTTTAATTATCAGATTTATTGTGGATGCTTCAATAGGTGTAGAAATTCCAAAACTGTATGTGTGTGTGTATGTGTGCGTGTGTGTAAATGCTTTAGGGAATCAGCATTCACACTTTGGGTGGAGAGTACAAATATAAAATGGAGGAAAGAGAGAATGAAAACTGTGGTTTTGAGTGGAATTAGAGATATTGGTATCAACCCATTTACCTACTGAAAATGTCTAAAATCAATGACACCTCAATAGAAATGAGCACAACTGATGCCTAGACATCTTGGTTTCAAAAGGCCATCCCCCACTAAAATGAACCAGTGCTCCTTCCAGGGCTGGGAAAGGGGAAGTACACAGCGAGTCTAGAACACTATGTGCCAGATCATAAGGAAATATTAAAAAACTGATGGAGATAGTTCAAAAGAACACAGAAGCTAGCTTGAAGTGGTTCCCACTGGCCTAATTAGGAAAAAGGTGAGTATTGAAAAAGAATAATATGGACTTATCAAATTTCAAAACTTCTGTTCATCAAAAAAACATGATTAGGAAAGTGAAGAGGCAAGCCACAAACTGGATGAAAATATCCAATCTCAGTCTCTAGCTATATTTTTCTCTCTCTCATCCAGAAAATATAAAGAACTCCTAAAACTCAATGAGGAAAACAAATAATTTTAAAAACCATATAAAAACTGATCAAAAGTCCTGAAAAGGCAGCCCCCAAAGAAGATATCTGAATGGCCAATAAGCATATGAAAAAGTGGTCAATATCATGTGCAATCAAGGAAATGCAAATTAAAATCACCAAGAGATACTACCATACACACCAGAAAGGACAAAATGACAAAGAATTATAATACCAAGATCTTACAACTACTTTGAAAAATGATTTAGCAATTCCTTTTAAAATTGAACATATACTTACCACATAACCTAGTTATTCCACACCTATGTATTTATCCAAGGAAAATGAGTCCATATGTTTACCAAAGACCTTAACAGGAATGTTGATATTAGCTTTATTTATAGAAGCAAAAACCTGGAAATAACCCAAATGCCCTTTAACAAGAGAATGGATAAACAAAATTTGGCATATTCATACAATAGAATCTCTACAGCAATAAAATAATGAATTGCTGAACTAGGGATAATATGAATGCATCTCAAAAACGTATTGAGCACAACATATCTCTGCCTGTCCACCACTGGACTGAAAGACATCCAGCTACACTCTAGCAAAACTGACACTCCTACAGTTCTCCAAATGAGCCCAGCATGTCCAGGACCACAAGAGCCATATTATTGATCCAAGGCTGTCCATCCAGTTCAGTTTGCATCTGCTTTATACTACCACTTCAAGTGGTGGTAAGTTCTTTCTCTTATTAAACCTTAAGTTCCTTGAAAGTAGGGACTTTGTATCATATTTCTGTGTATTCTTGACATGTTTACTTGACAAAATGTAGGCACTGAATAAACTTCTGTTCAAAAAAATGAGCAACAGGATGTGTACTGTTTGTATCTACTATATGAAGTTCAAACACTTGCCAATTAAATATATGGTAATAGACACCACAATAGTGCTTAGGGAGTTTTAACTAGAAAGGGACATGAAAGAATTTTCTGGGATGATGGAAAAGTTCTAATCTTGATGTGTTGATTACATGGGTACATTTATATTTAAAAATTCACTGAGCTGGATAAAAATCAATACAAAAAATCAATTGTGTTTCTATATATTAACAATGAACAATTCAAAAAGGAAATTAAGAAAACAATTCCATTTCCAATATCATCAAAAATAATAAAATACTTAGGAATAAACTTAACCAAAGAGGTGAAAGCCTTGTGCACTGAAAAGTACAAATGTTGCTGAAATAAATTAAATACACAAATAATTAAAAAGATATCCTGCATTCATGGATTGGAAGAATTAATATTGTTAATATGGGAATAATACTCAAAGCAATCTACAGCTTCAATGAAATCCCTATCAAAATCCCAATGAGTTTTTTTTTTTTCATAAACAGGAAAATCCATCCTAAAACCCCATATGGAATATGGGACTCTCAGGGCACCCTGAATAGCCAAAGCAATCTTGAAAAATAATAAAGTTGAAGGCCTCATACTTTCCGATTTCAAAAGTTACTACAAAGCTCAAGTAATCAAAACAGTACAATACTATTATAAAGAGAGACATTTAAACCAATGGAATAGAATACAGAGCCCAGAAATAAAACTTCACATATGCAGTCAAATTATTTTGGTAAGGGTGCCAAGGCCACTTAATGGGGGAAAAGACAGTCTTTTGAACAATTGATATTGGGAAAACTGGATATCCACATGAAAAAGAACGAAGTTGGACCTTTACCTTACACCATATACAAAAATTCAGTCAAAATGGATCAAAAATCTAAACATAAGAGGAAGAATTATAAAACTCTTACAAGAAAATATAGGAGAAAATTTCATGACACTGAATTTGACCATGATTTCTTGGGTACAGAAAGCACAGGCAACAAAAGGAAAAAAAAGATAAATTGGGATTTCATCAAAATTTAAAACTTTTGTGCATCAATGGACACTATCAACAGAGTGAAAATGTAACCCGCAGGAGAAAATATTTGCAAATCATATATCTGATAAGGGATTAATATCCAAAATATATAAAGAACTCCTGTAACTCAACAACAAATAAACCCAATTTTTTAAATGGACACAGGACTTGAGTAGAAATTTCTGCAAAGAAGATACACAAATGGCCAATAAGTACTTGAAAAGATGCTCAATGTCACTAATCACCAGAGAAACATAAATCAAAACCATAATGAGATACAATTTCATATCCATTAGAATGACGTGTGTGTGTGTGTTTGTGTGTGTGTGTGTGTATAAACAACAGAAAAATGTGTGTGGCAAGGATGTGGAAAAATTGGAACCCTTGCATATTACTGATAGGAATGTAAAATGGTGCAGCTGCTACAGAAAACGATGTGACAGTTCTACAGAAAATTAAAATTAAGTATATAAGTACTATATGATCCAATTCTACTTCTAGGCATATACCCCCCAAAGTTAAAAGCAGGAACTCAAACAGATATTTGTACACCAATATTTACAGAAACATTATTTATAATGGCCAAAAAGTGGAAGCGACCCAAGTATCCATATAAAGATAAATGGATAAACAAAACGAGATATATACAAAAATGGAATATTCAGCTTTAAAAAGAAATTCTGATGCTACAACATGGTTGGATCTTGAAGACACTATGCTAAGTGAAATAAGCCATTCCACTTATATGAGGTACCTAGAATAGTTACATTTGTAGAGACAGAAAGTAGAATGGTGGTTGCCAGGGGCTTGGGATAGGGGGAAATGGGGAGCTACTGTTTAGTGGGTATGTAGTTTCAGTTTGGGAAGATGAAAATGTTCTGGAGATGGATGCGGGTGATGGGTTTTAAAAAATGTGAATGTTATAAATGTCCTGAAATGGACACTTAAATATGGTTAAAATTGTAATAAAAATAATTCTCTGAGATTACATTGAAGATCTGTGCATTTCAGAATGGACAGAATTGGATGGCAAAGAGTCTATGGGTCCACAGTAATACTAATAAAAGAGGGAAGAGCTCCTTTTTATATAAGAATACCAACTAATATATGGAGAATGACTTAAAAATCACCAGTTGGCCACCACCATTGTAATAGCTGATTCAGGAAAGAATCATCAATGAAAAGTTTTGTGAAACAAGGTATTTAAATTGGCTCAAGGTATCACCCAACAGATTATTCATTAGTTATACTCTGTTGAATTATAATTAATTACAGTGGATTAATCTGTCAGATACTTCCTCAAATAAATGATCAAACTCAGAATAATCAATAATGAGACAAAGTAAATCACGTACCTACCTCTTGAAGTTAGGCACAGAGAAGGACACAAAAATCATGCAAGTCGTATTCTAGTCAAAAATGTATAATGTGAATCTAATCATGAGGAAACAATCAGATGAATTCAAATTGAAGATAATTCTACAAAACAATTGGCCTAGTTGTTTCAAAGATGTCAATGTCATGAAATCAATTTTAAATAAATTTAAATTTAAAAATCTAGGGAACTGTTCTACATTAAAGGAGAAAGACATGATAAAAAATGTAATGCATAATCTTCTATTGGATTCTGGATCAGAAAAATACCATAAAGGACAGTATTGGGACAAATGGGGAGATTTGAATATAGAATATACATTAGATATAGTATTGTATCAAAGTTAAGTTTACTGAATGTGATAATTGTATTGCAGCTATGTAGGAGAAGGTCCTTATTCTTATGAGCCACATGCTAAATTATTTAGGGGTGAAGTATCATATCTGCAGTTAACTTTCAAATGGATCAGAAAAAAACATACTTAGGCACATATGTATACATAGAAATAATACAAATGTGGCACGATGTTAACAATTGGTGAATTTAGATAAAAGGTAATTTTCTCACAATTTTCCCACTTGAAATGTTTGAAATGAACATTTTGAAATGTTTCCAAATAAATAAAGCTATAAAAAATAAAATTAAAATCTCTTAAAAAAGATATTCACTCTCTCTCCTTAAAGTCATCTACTATGCTGAGGCTGAAGCTGCTATATTTGAAGGAAGAAAGGAATGGCTGGATGACTGGATAAATAGTCAGATGCCCTAAATTCTAGTCCAGGTACTGTCATTAACTTGTCATTTAACTTGGGTTTTTTCATGGGTCAAATAGGGGGTGATAATACCTCTTTGCCATGTCTACTTTATAGGGCTGTTGTGAGAATTAAATGAGATAACAGATGGGAAAGTACACTGACAAGGGGAAAAAGTGCTATTCAAATTCAGAACACTCACTGTTATGTCATCTTAGTCAGAATATTTTTACATTGTCTACTACCAAATTCATTTCTGGAAACTGACAATTACTGATTTGCACATTTTCGATGATGTGCATTTACCCCTTTGCTTTTGAAATTCCTGTATCCTATGATGGGTATTCCCTAAAATGATTGATGGCCCTTGCAGGCTATCATTAGCACTGAATGACACCACTGGTGTCCAAGAGGATTCTGCCACATGCCTGCTTTCTGGGCAGCAGTTCTGCATATTTTCCATTTGAGTCAGTGGTAGTAGTTCTGGTTAAATCAAGTGTAACCAGAGAAGATGGTGAACAGAAGAGAGGTTGGTGGAAGGAAAGAGGAAGGAAAGGTGGCAGTGTCATGAAGAGACTCCTTGGTACATTTTAAGGGAGAGGACCAGAAAGTCTTGACACTGTTATATACAGGTATCTATCTCCCTGGGGTGTTCTTACATTTCACTAGAGCAATCACTTACCGCTGCTCACAAATTTGCCATATAGTTAGTGGTGGGAAGACTGTCCAAAAGTCAATGTCTCATTCACACTGTTTGGAAATACCCAAGTTAATTCTTTTTCAATAATCATTACATGAGGCAGGACTCATTTTACACTTAATTAATGATTCAATATCCTTGGCATGCAAAATGTGCCATAGATAATCTAAGGGTAACTTTTGGTAAAAAAAAAATAAGATATTCAAACTATTTCAGAAAGGATAATCAGACATATGCATGCACTCACATTCACTGAATGTCTTCTTTCTCTTGTAGGCTCTGGGAAGAAAGCCACATTTATGACCCATAATTGTCCATTATTTACTCGGTAGAGACCTCGATCAACATGCAGACCTAAATAATAGAGACTTAGAAATACAGGTCCATTCAATTGTACCACCTTATGAATAAAGGTTACTGGTCAATCTTCTCTAAATTATATCTGCTGCCATTCAATTCAATTCATTCAATTCTTACAGCTGACTCTAGAACCTAGTCTCCTGGCTTATAGTTAAGTGCCCTTTGTCAAATTCTCATTAATAGGAAAAACAAGTTAGATTACGAGGCAGCACATTACACTTGGCCACAGTTCAAGAGAGCTGGGCTCTCTTCCTGGCCTTTATGATCTCAGGAAATTAAAATTAAAAATGTTCTTAACATGCTCACCTATAAAATGGACCTATTAGTTCTTGCTCAACTTTAGTGTTATGATGATGATCAAATCCAGAAATGCATTTAAGGTGATCCATACTAGCAAACATGAACATAGTACTTTGCATCAAATTTTGACTTATGTAAAATACATATCTCCTGCCCAGAAAGCACTAAACCAGAAAAAAGAGCCAGACAACACAAAGACAACTTAGTGTATTTTTCAGTTATGACTAATTCAACAGCCAAGATGTCAAATAGCGCTCCTAAAATCTCTGTGTATCCAACTTGTAAAGCTTAGAAGAAAGCTTAGAGCCTGGCAAAGAGCAACTGCTAAAATGCCAGAGTCCCTTTTTCCTGGCAGCATTAATGGAGCCCATAATAGCAAAGAGTGACAGCAGTCCTGTCAGTAACTATGAGCATGGGAATAAGAGCTGTACAGTGCTTGTCTAGGCATGATGGAACCCATGCTATTTCTAAATGTGATGTTTTGTCCAAGATTAAATATTTGACTCAAGATTTAATCTCTAATACATGGGAGAACACAATCATGGAAGAATGAATTGAGGAAAACATTGATGAAAGATGTTATTAAATAATTAGGTGGATTTTCCATGTGGTGAAGCATTATTTTGGCCTGAGTTCCCCCAGAGAAGAATGATGTGATTAAATCATGTATTTCTTTAAAGAAACAAAACAACAAAACAAAAAGCAAAAAAACAGGCAAAGCCTCAAATGGACAATAAACTGATCACATATGATAAAATTCAAGGGGGTTTCATATCACTAGTATGCAGAGAATTATTCAACATTTTCCAAAATGATGAAAGAATTTTACAAAGCTAGAAAGGAAGGAGAGGAAAATATTCTCTGTGGGAAAGGTGGGGAGAGATTGGGGCTAGTGGTTAACCTGGCTTGTCTTATTGCTGCTAGAGTTGATATAGTAACAATTTTAATTATTACTAACACAATTCATTTCAACTGTGGGATTAAGATACCTCAGGGTATATATTGCAACTTCCAGTCATGATTCACAAATTATCTAACAAACATTAACTACCACAGTTCGTGAGAAGTCAGTGATTTTTGCCAATGGGGAAAGAGTTATTAACTTGCCTACAGATGCAGGGTGCCAATAGGGAGGGGCAACCTGTATGAATTTACAGAGGGAGAGGAATTTAATTTGCCTCCATTCTTTTCTCTCTTGATGATTTGGGGAGGGGCAGGAATGAGGGAACAAGAGCAGCAGAAATGGGTTTTCTACCTTTTTTGTTCTGGAGGAAAGAACTGAGCAAATACAATAAAACTGCATTAAGCAATTAAATGACTAGGCACTTCATGAGGATGCACTGAGCACATATACCCATTTCTGTGTCAATCACTGAGATAAAGAATAGCAGAAGCCCCTATCCCTGCCCTTCAAGGAGTCCGTAGTCTTTTAAAATGCGCTAATTCATATTGTTAATTTTGTCACTTGTTTTAATAATGCTATAGTTACAAAAGAAAATGTCCTTATTTTTTAAGACATGCATGCTGAAGTATTTAGGGGTGAAACACCATGTATTTTTAATTACCATAAAATATATATGGAAAAATAAAGAGGTAACAAATGTGGCAGAATGTTAATAATTGTAAAATCTAGGTACTTGATACATGGGTGTTCATCAGATTATTTTCTTTGCTTTTCTGCATGTCTTCAAACTTTTATAATAAAGGTTAATTTTTTTACCAATCAGATTAATGGGGAAAAGCCAATTTCAATCATAAGAAAGTTTTTTTTGGCCACACCGCATGACATGCAGGATCTTAGTTCCCTGACCAGGGATCGAACCAGTGCCCCCCTACAGTGGAAGGGCAGAGTCTTAACCACTGGACTGCCAGAGAAGTCCTGACAACAACTTTTGAAAGAGACTATTAACTTTGATTCTTCATAGTAGCTGAAGCTAAGCTAGTTTTGCCTTATATATGCCTTGTTTAAAAAGGAATTACAGAGGTTCAAGCAATTTAACAAAGTCAAATAGATTTAAAAATAATAGTAAAAATGTAAGAAGGAATCACAACATGCAAGTTTTTATCCTTGTGTGAAGTGGGCCACAAAGTGAACCTTAAGCTGTCTGGCGGCAACATAAAGAGGGAAATATTCAATACAATGTTCATTTGAAAAAAAAATAAACTGGTTACTAAGAAAACATTATGATACTATTAGAGCTAACATTTACTGAACATTTACCATGTTTGTCAGGCATAGTTCTAAGCACTTTTCACGTATAAATTAATTGAATCTTCACCATAGGGGCTACTATTTTCCCCAATTTTACGGGTGAGGAAATTGAAGCTCATAGAAGTTAAGTGACTTGTCAAAGTTCACACAGCCAAAAGGTGAAAGAGTTAGGATTTAACCACAGCTAGTCTGGACTAGAAGACTTTAATCTCTAATTAATACTATCACATTAAAACTATCACATTTTAATCTCTAATTAATACTATCTCTTTTCCTGGTAAGCGTAACTTTTTCTAATAATGAAACCAGAGAGAAACATATATTCCAGGAGATTTGTAGAGCAAATAATGAAAAACATCCTCAAAAAACATCTTTACTGTAAACACAGTGACAAGTTTCATCGAGTTTGTCACGATGATTTATAATTATTCTATCTAGTATTTGTAGCAAATAACTTCTTAGGTACTTACAAACGATGTGTTTTAAGTAGCTTAAACACACTTCCCTTAATCTGCTAACACTATTAATCTGCCAAGAATAATTGCACCCCTTTTTTTCAGAGAAGTCTGATTCATCACAAATTCTGAATTACTAGAGCCCGAACCTCTGAAATGTTAAAAGTGGTAAGGCTCATTTAGACTTAATTTATACTTATTCTAGATAAGATCATGTATGGCAGTCTTTGAATGTTGTGATAGATTAAATAATGAGGTCAAATGGTGGGAAATGATTGCTGAGCAGCCTGACAATGTTAAATTCAGCTATGATAGCATACTGTGAATTTGGTCTTGAACAAATCAACCAAGTATTCCACCACCTACATACCTCTATATCCTTTCCTCTACTTATTTCTTATTCACCCCTCTAAGTGGAGCCTTTGAACCTAGAACTTCTGTTTAGAGAATATCTCAATGATGAATGTGCAATAAACACGATAAGCAGGGCATGGATCTTTTCTTAAAATCTAGAATTATCTGATTATGTAAAATGCAAAATTGAGATGAGCTGTCATTAAATTACAGCATTATAGCACTTCAAAGTCTGAGTTTGTTCACTTCAGGAACACTAGTCATCCATGCACTGAACTGAGAAGGAGGCAGGGGAAACAGGTGGTCTATTACTAGATCCATTAAACAAGAGATTTATGCATTATATATCCATCTTGAGGCAATTAGGCTGATCATTTTTTTCTTTTACGGCTTCACTGAAAACTCCCAGCAGTAAAGTAATTATTATGTCAGTATCCTAGCATTTATCTATGATATCAAAGGCAATGGACTTTTCATGCATTAAAAGTAAAGTGGACCTCTATTCACTTTTCCCCTGTGAAATTCAGTACTTCCAAGGCAAAGTCACTGTTTTGAAAGATGTGTAAATATGAGAGGTCTAGTATATGAATGGTAAATAAGATGGATGAGGTAATTTGTTTTAACTACCAAATCATTGTTTGTTAATTTTAAACAAACTCTAATTATTACCTGTCAAATTTTCATTTGAAAACAGAGCTGCTAACATGGATTTAAACAATATGTACCCTGCTCTGTGTGAAGCATGTTATGGGTATTATTTCACTTAATGATCACAACCCTAATAATTATGATCATTATCTATATTGTATAGATGTGAAAATTGAGGCTAGGAGAGGTTACATTAGTAATCCAAGGTCATCTAGTTAGAAAATGGTGGAACCAGGATTTAATTTCAGACAGCCTAACTCTGAATTCACTACCATGCTATACTATTTGTGATAGGATGATGCCAAAATATTTGGGAGAAAAGGAAAAAACAATTTACAATCATTTAGATACCGATGTAAATCAATTTCTAGTGGTAAATTGGGGCAGACTGCACAGGATCAGGACTCAAAATCTAGTAAGATCCCTAGATTTGATTAAAGGTTAGGGGTCAGAACATAGGGGAAAGGCACAATATTCTGGAAAATAGGAAACCTGTCAACAAAGAACCAGGTTCCAAGACATACTGTTTCTAGCAGGGCCGGATCAAGCATGTGATTGAGTTTTAAGTGAAAAGAATTTGGTAGGAGTCCAAGTAGGGAGGTTACTGATAGGAGATAAATAATTTTCAGAGACACAGTCATTGAGAAATACTGGGGAATTGATGTACTAAATAGGAAATTGATTATTGGAGAAGTATTGAAGTACCAAGGGCAGCATAGAACCAGTAAGTGAATGAACTAGATCAGTGGTTCTTAATCTTGCCTCTACATTAAAACTACCTAGCAAACTTCTAAAAAAACCTGATACCTACACTATACTCCTGGCCAACTACATCAGAATCTCTGGGAGGTAACATCGGGTATCAATACTTTTCAAAGCTGCTCATTGACTATAATATCCAGACAAAATTTAGAACCACTAAACTAAGTACCAAGCATGGAGTAACTAGAACTCTTTATTTTCTCCTATGTAGACACATAAATTATCCCAGAAACTGGGATAGGATTGAACCTACAGGTATGTAATTACTGGTCTCAACACTGAAAGTTAGAGTAATGCACACAGGCAAGCATGTCATGTTACTTGTTTCTAAATAATGCCAAATGTCCAGATGGTACTAAATTTGATTGATGTATGGTTCTAAATATCCAGATGCTTGACATCATGTAGGAAATTATCTTGCTGACTAAATAAAATTCAATTTTTTACCTAAAGTGTTGATATATACACATTAGGTTGATGCACATTAGTACTAACTAATATAGCTATGAGATTTATCATGAAGACTCAGATATACTTTATGTCAAATCACCTCTTTCAAACCAAATAATTCCATATAGCAAAGCTTCATGACACTACCTTCAAGCTTGCCATATTCATAGAATAAATTTCCAACTCTTGAAACCTTAGTTCTGAATTCAATTAAAATTCGTTGATGGTGCACCATGTACCAAATACTTGATTTAATATGTATCGATATATTAGAGATGTGTGATATTAAGACTGCATAATAGCCAAGTCAAGAGTTTTTGAGAGGATCAATTGAAATAACATGTGAAAGTGCTGGTCAATATTAAGTGCTAGAAAATGTTAAAAATTAAAACTGATTTAATGAAATTTCCATAAACCATGTATGTACCCTGTGGGCCAGTGGGCTATAGTTGTCTATACAACTACTACTAAGAGACTTCTTATATTACTTGGTGGTGAGGATGATTTACATCACCAAGACACATGCAGCTTCATGATGAGCACCTAAACATCAGATGACGGACTGTTCTCTTTAAATTTCTTGGTGTCATATAACTGCAGTTAAAGAGTAAGTCACAGTCTATTTGCTCTTCCCTGGTTCCATTTTGTTATTGTTGTTGTTACCCTCCAAATCTCCATGTGAGTTCCTGATCCATTTAATGCAGCTGGCAAAACTCAGATGCTCCAAACTTGAATTCCCTTGCTCTGTTAGAACTAGCTCTAATAGAGGAACTACCTGGTTAACATCACATGATCAGCTAAATGAAATCTAATGGAGGAGTCTAAGCAGTTGCAGTTTTAGCAAGTACAGCATTCTAGCCGCATTCCTGACTTGTGAATTTCCCTTCAATTCATTTGGGTTCACCTTTGGACTCATTGAGTCTTTTCCCACTTAAAGTTCTGCATGACTTTGTAACTAAATATCTGTATGTGTTGGAGTAATTTAGGGAAATGGGTTGGCCATAAACTGTTGCTTCAAGAAGAAAAAAATATGGCACAATTTTAAGTTAAAAAGAGGAAAAATACACAGCCTTGACTCTGTTGTGGTTTAAAATTGAATAAAGAAGAATTTAAGGCTTTGGAGAAAGTTTTCTCTTTTATTTATTTTTATTTTTTTAATATCTTTATTGGAGTATAATTGCTTTACAATGATGTGTTAGTTTCTGCTTTATAACAAAGTGAATCTGTTATACATATACATATGTCCGCATATCTCTTCCCTCTTGCACCTCCCTCCTTCCCACTCTCCCTATCCCACCCCTCTAGGTGGTCACAAAGCACCGATAGTTTTCTTATGCAGCTGAGAGAACTAAAAATTGTATCATTTTTATAAATCAAACTAGACAGGTGATTAATATCTAATAAGTACTAATTAAAGTGGCTTGGAAAACAATTTATAAAACTATATTAAAACACAGCCAAAAAGGGCTTCCCTGGTGGTGCAGTGGTTGAGAGTCCGCCTGCCGATACAGGGGACACGAGTTCGTGCCCCGGTCCGGGAAGATCCCACATGCCGCGGAGCGGCTGGGCCCGTGAGCCATGGCCGCTGACCCTGCGCCTCCAGAGCCTGTGCTCCGCAACGGGAGAGGCCATAACAGTGAGAGGCCCACGTACCGCAAAACAAAAACAAAACAAAACAAAAAACACAGCCAAAAAGCAATATCTGAAAATCACCTGAGCATGATCATCTACCTCAAAATGCAAATGATGACACCAACTCATTGACAAATGTGGTGTAAGCTATATGGGTATAAAGAAAGTTTATTCTGGTCCAACCTGATGAAAAGGTAAATAGAATGATCCATTCCAGACACTTAATTCTTGCAGCACTAATGGGTCCTCAATTAAAACCTTTACAACTCAAGCAGTTCTTATCAGGGAGAGCAATCATTATGTAGCATATAATAGAAGAAGCCTAGTCAATTAGACGAGCCATCAAAACAACTGCTAATACTGGATAAAGAAACTTGATACCATCCATTTAGTGTTTTTAGACAATTCATAACTGATCAACTTCTGAATAGGTCCCCCAAAGTATGAATTTTAGGAGAACAAATAGAATTCAGTTTTCTAGAATGTGCTTAAAGTAAAAACAAGGATTCTGTAGTCAGGTAGATGTTGAAAAAGTCTGGATTAAATAAAGTAAAACAATTTTAATTAATGCAGGACTTCTTTGAGGCTTTAATATACATTGTGATTTGAAAACCAAACTGTTTACTTTCACACTCACTCTGGACACTGAGAATCAAAACCACACCTTACTGTCTATATTAACATGACTTTGCTATTTCATTTTCTTTATTAGCATTTCTTCACTCTTCCAGGACTATCTTGTCCATGCAAATGGTTTGACTATTTATTACAGGAAATTCCTGAAAGACTCACTAACTCTTCAGTGGAAAGCATCCAACAGCTTGAGCCCTAAGATTCGTTGAATCCTATCTTCAAAATCCTTACCTTGCTGCTTCCACCAATCCTGGACTGTTGTATCACAATTCTTAGTCAATACTAGTCAAACTCCCACATTTAAATATCCCCCATAAACCAAATTTCCAGTTCTTAATAAATTCTGTCCTCACCTTCCTCACTCTGAAACACAGCCCAAGTTCTGTGAAGGTATTTAAGAAATAAACACAACTTTGTTTTATCCACAAGTTGTGTTGGTGATATTCCAGGAGACTTCAAACAGAATCTTCAAGAGGACGGCATAGCACACATAACTTTCTAAATTTGACTTTCCTCAACATATACATACATGTACATGAATGTGTGTGCATGTGCACGTGTGTCTGTGTGTGTATGTAACACTTTGCACATTCATACATTTTGAGAAAGGCTGATGTAGAGGAAAGGATCTTGGACTAACAGGAAATCTGTGTTCCATCTGTGTTCCTGCTTCTAACTACTTGTGGTTTTGGGTAAGTCCCTCCCCTTATCTGGGTCTTAACTTTGCTCACCTGTAAATGAAATGATAGGACTAAATGATCTCTCAAGATGTGGTTGAGTATTAATCTTTTTGTTCTACCAGGGCACTAATGGTGAAAGAAATACAGATGTCTGAGTTGTAGCATAAGGCAGGTTGTGGATTATAAACAATTCCTGTCAGACTAGCCTTTCTTTCTCATTCAAGAATTAAGACAGGGAATGGCTTCAAGATGGCAGAAGGGTAAGATGTGGAAATCACCTTCTTCCTCACAAATATATCAGAAATACATCTACATGTGGAAAACCCCCTACAGAACACATACTGAACGCTGGCAGAAGACCTCAGACCTCCCAAAAGGCAAGAAACTCCTCACGTACCTGGGTAGGGCAAAAGAAAAAAGAAAAAACAGAGACAAAAGAATAGGGACAGGATCTGCACCAATGGGAGGGAGCTGTGAAGGAGGAAAGGTTGCCACACACTAGGAAGGCCCTCCGTGGGTGGAGACTGCGGGTGCCAGAGGGGGGAAGCTTCGGAGCCACAGAGGAGAGCACAGCAACAGGGGTGTGGAGGGCAAAGCGGAGAGATTCCCGCACAGAGGATTGGTGCCAACCAGCACTCACCAGCCCGAGAGGCTTGTCTGCTCACCCGCTGGAGTGGGCGGGGCTGCGAGCTGAGGCTTGGGATTAGGTCGGAGCACAGGGAGAGGACTGGGGTTGGCAGCATGAACACAGCCTGAAGGGGCTAGTGTGCCACGGCTAGCCGGGAGGGAGTCCGGGAAAAGTCTGGAGCTGCCGAAGAGACAAGAGACTTTTTCTTGCCTCTTCGTTTCCTGGCACGCGATGAGAGGGGATTAAGAGCGTCGCTGAAAGGAGCTCCAGAGACGGGCGCGAGCCGCGGCTATCAGCGCAAACCCCAGACGGGCATGAGCCGCTAAGGCTGCTGCTGCCACCACCAAGGGGCCTGTGTGCAAGCACAGGTCACTATCCACACCTCCCCTCCCGGGAGCCTGTGCAGCACACCACTGCCAGGGTCCCGGGATCCAGGGACAACTTCCCCGGGAGAACGCACGGCATGCCTCAGGCTGGTGCAACGTCATGCTGGACTCTGCCGCCACAGGCTCGCCCTGCAACCCATACCCATCCCTCCCCCAAGCCTGAGTGAGCCAGAGCCCCCGAATCAGCTGCTCCTTTAACCCTGTCCTTTCTAAGCGAAGAATAGACGGCCTCAGGCGACCTACAGGCAGAGGTGGGTCCAAATCCAAGGCTGAACCCCGGGAGCTGTGCGAACAAAGAAGAGGAAGGGAAATTTCTCCCAGCAGCCTCAGGAGCAGCGGATTAAGTCTCCACAATCAACTTGATATACTCTGCATCTGTGGAATACCTGAATAAACAATGAATCATCCCAAATTGAGGAGGTGGACTTTGGGAGCAACAATATAAATATATTTTTCCCTTTTTCTGAGTGTGTATGTGTACACTTCTGTGTATGATTTTGTCTGTATAGCTTTGCTGTTACCATCTGTCCTAGGGTTCTGTCTGTTTTTCTTTCTTTTTTTTTACTTAAACATTTTTTTTCTTGATAATTTTATTTGTTATTTTAATAACTTTATGTTATTTTACTTTATTTTATCTTCTTCTTTCGTTCTCTCTTTTCTCCCTTTTATTCTGAGCTGTGTGGAGGACAGGCTCTTGGTGTTCCAGCCAGCCATCAGGGATGTGCCACTGAGGTGGGAGAGACAAGTTCAGGACACTGGTCCACAAGAGACCTCCCAGCTCCATGTAATATCAAAGAGTGAAAATCTCCCAGAGCTCTCCATCTCAAGGCCAAGACCCAGCTTCACTCAACAACCAGCAAGCTACAGTGCAGGACACCCTATGCCAGACATCTAGCAAGAGAGGAACACAACCCCATCCATTAGCACAGAGGCTGCCTAAAATCATATTAAGGCCACAGAAACCCCAAAACACACAACTAGACGTGGACCTGCCCACCAGAAAGACAAGATCCAGCCTCATCCACCAGAATACAAACACTAGTCCCCTCCACCAGGAAGCCTACACAACCCACTGAACCAACATTAGCCACTGGGGACAGACACCCAAAACAATGGAAACTAAGAAGCTGCAGCCTGCAAAAAGGAGACCCCAAACACAGAAAGTTAAGCAGAATGAGAAGACAGAGAAACACAGAGCAGATGAAGAAGCAAGGCAAAAGCCCACCAGAGCTAACAAATGAAGAGGAAATAGGCACTCTACCTGAAAAATAATACAGAATAATGATAGTAAAGTTGATCCAAAATCTTGGAAATAGAATAGAGAAAATTCAAGAAACATTTAACAAGGAACTAGAAGAACTAAAGAGCAAACAGTGTTGAACAACACAATAAATGAAATTAAAAATTCTCTTGAAGGGATCAATAGCAGAATAACTGAGGCAGAAGAACGGAAAAGTGAACTGGAAGATAAAATATTGGAAATAACTAGTGCAGAGCAGAATAAAGAAAAAAGAATGAAAAGAATTGAGGACAGTCTCAGAGACCTCTGGAACAACATTAAACACACCAACATTCGAATTATAGGGGTCCCAGAAGAAGAAGAGAAAAAGAAAGGGACTGAGAAAATATTTGAAGAGGTTATAGTTGAAAACTTCCCTAATATGGGAAAGGAAATAGTTAATAAACTCCAGGAAGCACAGAGAGTCCCATACAGGACAAATCCAAGGAGAAACATGCCAAGCCACATATTAATCAAACTATCAAAAATTAAATACAAAGAACAAATTTTAAAAGCAGCAAGGGAAAAAATAATAACACATAAGTGAATCCCCATAAGGTTAACAGCTGATCTTTTAGCAGAAACTCTGCAAGCCAGAAGGGAGTGGCAAGACATATTGAAAGTGATGAAGGAGAAAAACCTACAACCAAGATTATTCTACCAAGCAAGGACCTCATGCAGATTTGAAAGAGAATCTAAAAGCTTTACATAAAAGCAAAAGTTAAGAGAATTCAGCACCAACCATCCAGCTTTACAACAAATGCTAAAGGAACTTCTCTAGGCAGGAAACACAAGAGAAAGAAAAGACCAAAAATAATAAACCCCAAACAATTAAGAATGGAGAAATCTGCATTGCTCAGCCCAATTACAGAAATGCACTATCTGTTCTAAATATTTAATACTCTCAAATATGGATTGTCACAAGATGTTGGTATCCTATTATTTACAATAAAACCTTTTTAATTTAAAAAAAAAAAAGAAAATGGTAATGGGAATATACATATCAATAATTACCTTAAATGTAAATGGATTAAATGCTCCCACCAAAAGACATAGACTAGCTGAATGGATACAAAAACAAGGCCTGTATATATGCTCTCTACAAGAGACAAAATTCAGACCTGGGACACATACAGACTGAAAGTGAGGGGATGAAAAAAGATATTCCATGCAAATGGAAATCAAAAGGAAGCTGGAGGAGCAATTCTCATATCAGACAAAATAGACTTTAAAATAAAGACTATTACAAGAGACAAAGAAGGATACTACATAATGATCAACGGATCAATCTGAGAAGATATAACAATCGTAAATATTTATGCACCCAATATAGGAGCACCTCAAAACATAAGGCACATACTAACAGCCATAAAAGGGGAAATTGACAGTAACACATTCATAGTAGGGGACTTTAACACCCCACTTTCACCAATGGACAGATCATCCAAAATGAAAATAAATAAGGAAACACAAGCTTTAAATGATATATTAAATAAGATGGACTTAATTGATACTTATAGGACATTCCATCCAAAAACAACAGAATACAGATTTTTCTCAAGTGTTCATGGAACATTCTCCAGGATAGATCATATCTTGGGTCACAAACCAAGCCTTGGTAAATATAAGAAAATTGAAATAGTGTCAAGTATCTTTCCCGACCACAAGGCTATGAGACAAGATATCAATTATAGGAAAAAATCTGTAAGAAATACAAACACATGGAAGCTAAACAACACACTATTTAATAACCAAGAGATCACTGAAGAAATCAAAGAGGAATTCAAAAAACACCTAGAAACTAATGACAATGAAAACACAAGGACCCAAAACCTATGGGATTTGGCAACAGCACTTCTAAGAGGGAAGTTTATAGCTATACAGGCCTACCTTAAGAAACAAGAAACATCTCAAATAAACAACCTAACCTTATACCTAAAGCAATTAGAGAAAGGAGAAAAAAAACCCTGAAAGTTAGCAGAAGGAAATAAATCATAAAGATCAGATCAGAAAGAAATGAAGGAAATCATAGCAAAGATCAATAAAACAAAAGCTGGTTCTCTGAGAAGAGAAACAAAATTGATAAACCATTAGCCAGACTTATCAAGAAAAAATGGAAGAAGACTCAAATCAATAGAATTAGAAATGAAAAAGGAGAAGTAACAGCTGACACTGAAGAAACACAAAGGATCATGAGAGATTACTACAAGCAACCATATGCCAATAAGATGGATAACCTGGAAGAAACGGCCAAATTCTTAGAAATGCACAACCTGCCGAGACTGAACCAGGAAGAAATAGAAAATATGAACAGACCAATCACAAGCACTGAAATGGAAACTGTGATTAAAAATCTTCCAACAGGGCTTCCCTGGTGGCGCAGTGGTTGAGAGTCCGCCTGCTGATGCAGGGGACACGGGTTCGTGCCCCGGTCTGGGAAGATCCCACATGCCATGGAGCGGCTGGGCCCGTGAGCCATGGCCACAATGGGAGAGGCCACAACAGTAAGAGGCCCGCATACCACCAAAAAGAAAAAAAAATCTTCCAACAAACAAAAGCCCGGATGGCTTCACAGGTGAATTCTATCAAACATTTAGGGAAGAGCTAACACCTATCCTTCTCAAACTCTTCCAAAATACAGCAGAGGGAGGAACACTCCCAAACTCATTCTACAAGTCCACCATCACTCTGATACTAAAACCAGAAAAATATGTCACAATGAAAGAAAACTACAGGCCAATATGACTGATGAACATAGATGCAAAAATCCTCAACAAAATACTAGCAAGGAGAATCCAACAGCACATAAAATGTATCATACATTCTGATCAAGTGGGGTTTATTCCAGCAATGCAAGGATTCTTCAATATACTCAAATCAATCAACGTGATACACCATATTAACAAACTGAAGGAGAAAAACCATATGATCATCTCAATAGATGCAGAGAAAGCTTTTGACAAAATTCAACACCTATTTATGATAAAAAACCCTGCAGAAAGTAGGCATAGAGGGAACTTTCCTCAACATAATAAAGGTCATATATGAGAAAGCCACAGCCAATATCATCCTCAATGGTGAAAAACTGAAAACTTTTCCACTATAATCAGGAACAAGACAAGGTTGCCCACTCTCACCATTATTATTCATTATAGTTCTGGAAGTATTAGTCACAGCAATCAGAGAAGAAAAAGAAATAAAAGGAATCCAGATCAGAAAAGAAGAAGTAAAGCTGTCACTGTTTGCAGGTGACATGATACTCTATATAGAGAATCCTAAATATGCTACCAGAAAACTAGAGATAATCAATGAATGTGGTAAAGTAGCAGGATAAAAAATTAATGCCCAGAAATCTCTTGCAGTCCTATACACTAATGATGAAAAAATCTGAAGATGAAATTAAGAAAACACTGCCATTTACCATTGCAACAAAAAGAATAAAATATCTAGGAATAATCCTACCTAAGGAGACAAAAGACCTGTATGCAGAAAACTATAGGACACTGATGAAAGAAATTAAAGATGATACAAACAGATAGAGAGATATACCATGTTTTTGGATTGGAAGAATGAACATTGTGAAAATGAGTCTACTACCCAAAGCAATCTACAGATTCAATGCAATCCCTATCAAACTACCACTGGCCTTTTTCACAGAACTAGAACAAAAAATTTCACAATTTGTATGGAAATGCCTAAGACCCCGAATAGCCAAAGCAATCTTGAAAAAGAAAAACGGAGCTAGCAGAATCAGGCTCCCTCACTTCAGTCTATACTACAAAGCTACAGTAATCAAGACAGTATTGTACTGGCACAAAAAGAGAAATATAGATCAATGGAACAGGATAGAAAGCCCAGAGATAAACCCATGCACGTATGGTCACCTTATTGTTGGAGAAAAGACAGCCCCTTCCATAAGTGGTGCTGGGAAAACTGGACAGCTACATGTAAAAGAATGAAATTAGAACACTCCCTAACACCATACACAAAAATAAATGGAAAATGGATTAAAGACCTAAATGTAAGGCCAGACAGCATCAAACTCTTAAAGGAAAACATAGGCAGAACACTCTATGACATTAATCACAGCAAGATCCTTTTTGACCCACCTCCTAGAGAAATGGAAATAAAAACAAATGGGAACTAATGAAACTTAAAAGCTTTTGCACAGCAAAGGAAAACATAAACAAGCTGAAAAGACAAAACTCAGAATGGTAGAAAATATTTGCAAATGAAGCAACTGACAAAGGATTAATCTCCAAAACATACAAGCAACTCATGCAGCTCAATATCTAAAAAACAAATAACCCAATCCAAAAATGGGCAGAAGAACTAAATAGACATTTCTCCAAAGAAGATATACAGATTGCCAACAAACACATGAAGGAATGCTCAACATTATTAATCATTAAAGAAATGCAAGTCAAAACTACCATGAGATATCATCTCACACCGGCCAGAATGGCCATCATCAAAAATCTACAAACAATAAATGCTGGAGAGGGTGTGGAGAAAAGGGAACCCTCTTGCATTGTTTTGGGGAATGTAAATTGATACAGCCACTATGGAGAACAGTATGGAAATTCCTTAAAGAACTAAAAATAGAACTACCATGTGACCCAGCAATCCCACTACTGGGCATATACCCTGAGAAAACCATAATTCAAAAAGAGTCATTTACCAAAATGTTCATTGCAGGTCTATTTACAATAGCAAGGATATGGAAGCAACCTAAGTGTCCATCAACAGGTGAATGGATAAAGAAGATGTGGCACATATATACAGTGGTATATTACTCAGCCATCAAAAGGAATTAAATTGAGTTATTTGTAGTGAGGTGGATGGATCCAGAGACTGTCCTACAGAGTGAAGTAAGTCAGAAAGAGAGAAACAAATACTGTATGCTAACACATATATATGGAATCTAAAAAAAGAAAAAAAGTTGTCAGAAGAACCTACAGGCAAGATGGGACTAAAGATGCAGACCTAATGGAAAATGGACTTGAGGATACGGGGAAGGGGAAGGGTAAGCTGGGACAAAGTGAGAGAGTGGCATGGACATATATACACTACCAAACGTAAAGTGGATAGCTAGTGGGAAGCAGCCGCATAGCACAGGGAGATCAGCTTGGTGCTTTGTGACCACCTGGAGGGGTGGGATAGGGAGGGTGGGAGGGAGGGAGACGCAAGAGGGAAGACATATGGGAGCATATGTATATGTATAACTGATTCTCTTTGTTATAAAGTAGAAGCTAACACACCATTGTAAAGCAATTGTACTCTAGTAAAGATGTTAAAAAATAAAGAATTAAGATAGGCTTTGTGACCACCTAAAGGAGTGGGATAAGGAGGGTGGGAAGGAGACGCAAGAGGGAGGAGATATGGGTATATAGGTATATGTATAGCTGATTCCCTTTGTTATAAAATAGAAATTAACACAGCATTGTAAAGCAATTATGCTCCAATAAAGATGTTTTAAAAATAATAAAGTAAAATTGCAAAAAAGGCGCCTTCTCTGGCGCCTTTCCCCCTCAGGTCCCCTAAAATGTGTTTCCCTAAACTCTGACCTTGACATTTTTCTATTATCTCTTTGTACTTTGTCCTTTGGCAATTTCATTTTACTTTAAGACATCAATTATTATATCTGTATGGATGACACCCAAATCTCTCTTTCTAGTATGAGAGAAGTACAGATAAAATGCTATAAAAGCTTGAACAAATAAGTCACTTCCAGATTTTATTTTGTTTTTTAAGAGATGATAAAGTGGGAATCAGAAATTCCCTGGTGAGGATGCAGGTTTTCAGTGGGGCCTTAAAGTCTGGAGTAAAATATAGATAAGCAGAAATGGTAGAAAAAGCTTCTCAATAGAGGAAACAGGGTGGACAAAGGCACATTGTTGGGAAACGATAGAGCATGTGTCAGGAACAGCAAGCATTTCAGTTTGCATTATAAAATGATTGAATGCAGTAGTGAGAATTAATGTTTGCTGAGATGTGTGGGGAGGTCTTAAGTGATAGACATAGGATTTTGACTACATTTGAACTTAAGGTACTAGCAGGATGATCAGGTTGAATCATCCAGTAGGGAGCTGCATAGGTGAAATTGGAATTAGGAAGAAAATTCACTACTACATTTACAACATTATACCTGGTTGTTTTTTAGTTTCTTGAGAGAATGATCTGTGGACACTTCATACCGATAACCTACCCCATTATCAGCATTTTGTGTTAATATCTTGGAGTTAATAAAAGAATAAATGATGCCTACTTAATTACTGGCAACATTGCCTTTTAAAACACTCCTGATCTTTGATTTTCTGACCTTACACAACATATTTCTTGTGTCTAGTGGAAAGGACTCTAGTCTGAAAATCTGGAGCCCAATTTCAAGTTTTCTACTAATACCATCCTAATTTCACTGTATCTCCTCTGTGCCTGGAGTCCTGTTCAACCCTCCAATCTGGGTCAGGTGCCCCTCTTCTGAAATATTTTAGGACTGTGTGCACATCTCTATCACACCACTACTCACTATGCACTTGGGCTGTGGGATCCGCCTAGAAAAGGACTATGTATTTTACTTCTGTATTACCAGGCATGTGCCTAGGACACAGTGGACACTAAAAACAGCATCCAGTGAATGTAGGAATGATTGTTGTTCCAAAGTCTTTTTTTAAATATCACTACTTATTCTTGCATTATTACATTTATTGTTTTCTAAGTGTATGATACTCCAATTAGTATAGTGTGATATCAGATGAATTATGTCCTCAAATAGCTTTTCATGTACTAGGGGATATGTGACCTGTATAAATAAATAAATAAATAAATAAATAAATAAATAAACAAACATTATATATATATATATATACACACACACACAAACTAAAAAGGTCAACAATTTCGAAGCAGGTGATTTCACTGTCCCCTAAAAGTCTTTCATTGTAGCCAGGTATTTGAGATCCTGGATACCCAACACCTGGCTGATTCCTGACTTCTCCTCCAGATGTCATGTCATCTTGTAATTATAGGCTAAGTCTCCCCTGTGTTCTGGGGCTGCTGTCAAAGTCGACTTTGAGTGACTTGCTGTGACTTTTGAAAACAGTGCAGTAAGTTCAGAATGATGGATTAAATGAAAAATCTCTGTCCAGTGCAAGAGGAATAAAGTTCTGTCTTACCAAATCACTGCTGTAAGAGTTACTTGCTGTCTAAATAAACAATATGCACTCGATGAGAACTTGGTCTGGCTTGGGAAAACCAGACAGACTACCAGCTGTCTCCAGACCCTGAATCACATATTCAAGAGAAAATGTTTGAATATGTGATAATATTTATTCAAATCCATTCCTGACTCCTTCCCCTGACTTGTGGGCTTTGAACTCCTCTCAGAAATACATTCTTACACCTTACAAATTTCTAAATCCTACTGCCAACCCAGCAAATTCTCTAGGGATAGATTTTCTGTGAATCCAAGCACAGATCAGAAACTGTTGTTGTCACATATACTAAAACAAGTCACAAGGATAAAGGTGCAATACTTACAGGTTTATATTATATTTTCCCATTTACTTTTATCAGGTAAGCTAGATCCATTTCCCTGATGCCAGGTCACAAAACAGATATCAAGGGATTCAGATCATAGCTGTTCCACCCTCCACTCCTCCTGGTCACGAGTTCCTGGTTTTCTTTTCTACCACACCCCTAGCAGTAATCTTTGCCCAGTCAAGACAATCTTATGTAATAACTTGAGCAAGTCTTTTCTTCTCTCTCCTACTTTAAATGTTCCAAGGACAGCTCAGATTCTTGGGACTCACTGAAGAGTCCCTTGATAACTCAAGCCTGCAATGAACTCCCAAAACACTTATCAGCTATTGCATTCCAGTCACGCTCCATCCTGCTAATCCCTGACCTGTAAGTTGATTCAAATTTTAAGACCTAAATGTCCAAGTCAGAAAATACTCTAAAATCCTCACTGATTTTTCTTCTCAGTGGTAGAGCTGGCAAATGAGCATACAAGAACATCCTAAAGTAGTCCAATGATAAACAGAGGTCTCTAAACTGGGTTGCAAGACACTATGAACTTCCTTATATTACATGCACAATTTTCAGCTTATGGATTATTATTTTCTATGCAAAGTTTGTACAGTTCTTATTAGATTCTCAAAATGATCTGTAATTGACAAATAGTTAAGAACTATAGGAGGTTTTGTCTTGTGGCCTTATCAGGAAAGTTTTGGTCTGAAATGATGAAAGGATGTTGTGATCAGTGAATGTACTTCCTCTCTGACTTCCCAGGGACTATGAATGAGGGAATGGCTACAAATCTATAGATGCCCCTAAAGAAAAGAACTCTGTGCTCAGAGCCTAGGAGTAGCATTATTATTACCATTCATATTTATTTTTTTCTAGGATGTTCATAGTGCTGGACAATTTTACAAAGATCTTATGTACTGCCTCCATTCCTATCCTAACTCTGTTCTTTCTCCCACTTCTCCTTCTCCTCAACCTTGATTTGACTGATTTGCTCTAGCAGGATCTGCCCTGGAAGCTGACAAAGGTTAATGTTTTAAACAAATTAAAGAAAGCAGGACTTTCATTTAGTGGCATACTGGTGCAGCTGATCTTTAAGGAGCTTGATTAGGTAGAACTGTATAGCAAAACTTCTATTAACTCTTTCTTCCTTTTGGTGGGTACCACCATCCCACTGCACAACAGTAGTTTCTCCTCAAAACCAGCCTTTTATTGCCCACCTTTGATTCTGGGTATACTTCTTATATACTTCTGGGAAATTTCTGCCCATATTTCTTAGTTGCACTTAGTGTTGTGGGTTACAATGCAATGTCTATTTCTAACTACATTCTATGTTTTTGGACTTTTATTCTATCTATTTCAAAGGTTTACTACATATATGATTTTTTTTTACTTGCCTCTGGCAGACATCTTTCCTTTCATTTGGTAAATGAATAAACCAAGGCACAGAAGGTTCTAGGAAGTTGATGGAGCAGAGTTGGAAGCAATCTCTTGTTGCCCCACCTGCCTCCAGATTACACTCGATCATATTGCTTCTCCTGCATTGGAAATATTAAACACAGGGGTTCCAGTGGTTATTGCTTCTAAATGATAAACCGGGATAGGCAACTTTTCAAAGTGTTGTCTGGTGAGAGAATCTTTGGTTATTTGGTCAAAGCCTAAAAGTAGAAAATGTACCAGACATCAAATTCTTCTTAGGAAATACCCACTGAGAGTAGATTGATGTTTGTTAAAACAAGATTGTTTTTTGACTCATCACTTTTCTGACAACACACAGACTTCCAGTTCGTGATACTAGTCTTCCCTATTCTACTGTCATTTAATATGATTTGATAGAGAATCTAAATCAGATATGATGGAGTCATCTTAAACTTTTAAACATTGCCGGTTTCAATCTAGGGTACAGCTAGATATTAAAAGTTTATGCACATGCCTGCCAGCAGTTCTGTTGCTCCCTACTTAATTCCATAATCATCTGTTACTATCAACAGGAAAGTCAGATATCTTTGTTTACTTTCTGCTAAAAGTTTTATGAATTTTTGAGAGAATACCCAACACACACCAAAAAAAATGACAGAATTATTAGGAAGCCAAATTATTCAAAGAAATTCCTTTTTTAGGGATTTTTAAAACATTTATTG
The DNA here is from genome assembly GCF_963455315.2 of Globicephala melas. Lineage (NCBI taxonomy): Eukaryota > Metazoa > Chordata > Mammalia > Artiodactyla > Delphinidae > Globicephala > Globicephala melas. The sequence continues at coordinate 38,469,726 of NC_083335.1, forward strand.
GAATATAACTGCTTTACAATGGTGTGTTAGTTTCTGTTTTATAACAAAGTGAATCAGCTATACATATACCTATATCCCCAAAACTCCTCCCTTTTTTGTCTCCCTCCCATCCTCCGTATCCCACACCTGTAGGTGGTCACAAATCACCGAGCTGATCTCCCTGTGCTACGCAGCTGCTTCACACTAGCTAGCTAGTTTACATTTGGTAGTGTACATATGTCCATGTCACGCTCTCATTTTGTCCCAGCGTACACTTCCCTCTCCCCGTGTCCTCAAGTCCATTCTCTACATCTGCGTCTTTATTCCAGTCCTGCCTCGAGGTTTTTCAGAACATATTTTTTTTTTTAGATTCCATATATATGTGATAGCATATGGTATTTGTTTTTCTTTTTCTGACTTACTTCACTCTGTATGACAGACTCTAGGTCCATCCACCTCACTATAAATGACTCATTTTCATTCCTCTTTATGGCTGAGTAATATTCCATTGTATGTATGTGCCACAACTTCTTTATCCATTCATCTGTCGATGGACACTTAGGTGGTTTCCATGTCCTGGCTATTGTAAATAGAGCTGCAATGAACATTGTGGTACATGACTCTTTTTGAGTTATGGTTTTCTCAGGGTATATGCCCAGTAGTGGGATTGCAGGGTCGAATGGTAGTTCTATTTATAGTTTTTTAAGGAACCACCATACTGTTCTCCATAGTGGCTGTATTAGCTTCCCACCAACAGTGCAAGAGGGTCCCCTTTTCTCCACACCCTCTCCAGCATTTATTGGTTGTAGATTTGCTAATGATGCCCATTTTGACTGGTGTGATCTGACACCTTATTGTATTTTTGATTTGCATTTATCTAATGATTAGTGATGCTGAGCATTCTTTCATGTGTTTGTTGGCAATCTGTATATATTCTTTGAAGAAATGACTATTTAGGTCTTCTGCCCATTTATGGATTGGGTGGTTTGCTTTTTGGATATTGAGCTGCATGAGCTGCTTGTAAATTGGAGATTAATCCTTTGTCAGTTGCTTCATTTGCAAATATTTTCTCCCATTCTGAGGGTTGTCTTTTAGTCTTGTTTATGGTTTCCTTTGCTGTGCAAAAGTTTTTAGGTCTCATTACGTCCCATTTGTTTATTTTTGTTTTTATTTCCATTTTTTCTAGGAGGTGGGTCAAGAAGGATCTTCCTGTGATTTACGTCATAGAGTGTTATGCCTACGTTCTCCTCTAACAGTTTAATAATGTTTGGCCTTACATTTAGGTCTTTAATCCATTTTGAGTTTATTTTTGTGTATGGTGTTAGGGAGTGTTCTAATTTCATTCTTTTACATGTAGCAGTCCAGTGTTCCCAGCATTTATTGAAGAGGCTGTATTTTCTCCATTGGATACTCTTGTCACCTTTATCAAAAATAAGGTGACAATATGTGCATGGATTTGGGGCTTTCTATCCTGTTCCATTGATCTATATTTCTGTTTTTGTGCCAGTACCATACTGTCTTGACTACTGTAGCTTTGTAGTATAGTCTGAAGTCAGGGAGCTTGATTCCTCCAGCTTCGTTTTTCTTTCTTAAGATTGCTTTGGTTATTCGGGGCCTTTTGTGTTTCCATTAAATTGTAAAATGTTTTGTTCTAGTTCAGTGAAAAATGCCATTGGTAGTTAGATAGGGATTGCATTGAATCTGTAGATTGCTTTGGGTAGTATAGTCGTTTTCACAGTGTTGATTCTTCCAATCCAAGAACATGGTATATCTCTCCATCTGTTTGTATCATCTTTAATTACTTTCATCAGCGCCCTATAGTTTTCTGCATACAGGTCTTTTGTCTCCTTATGTAGGTTGATTCCTAGGTATTTTATTCATTTTTTTGCAGTGGTAAATGGGAATATTTCCTTAATTTCTCTTTCAGATTTTTCATCATTAGTGTATAGGAATGCCAGAGATTTCTGTGCATTAATTCTGTATCCTGCTACTTTACCAAATTCATTGATTAGCTCTAGTAGTTTTCTGGTAGCATCTTTAGGATTCTCTAAGTATAGTATCATGTCATCTGCAAACAGTGACACCTTTATTTCTTCTTTTCTGATTTGGATTCCTTTGCTTTCTTTTCCTTCTCTGATTGCTGTGGGTGAAACTTCCAAAACCATGTTGAATAATAGTGATGAGAGTGAACAACCTTGTCTTGTTCCTGATCTTAGAGGCAATGGTTTCAGTTTTTCACCATTGAGAACAATATTTCCTGTGGATTTGTTGTATATGGCCTTTATTATGTTGAGGTAGGTTCCCTCTATGCTCACTTTCTGGAGAGTTTTTATCATAAATTGATGTTGAATTTTGTCAAAAGCTTTTTTGTGTCTATTGAGATGATCATATTGTTTTTCTCCTCCAATTTGTTAATATGGTTTACCACACTGATTGACTTGCATATACTGAAGAATCCTTGAATTGCTGGGATAAACCCCACTTGATCATGGTGTATGATCCTTTTAATGTGCGGTTTGGATTCTGTTTGCTAGTATTTTTTGAGGATTTATACATCTATTTTCATCAGTGATATTGGCCTATAATTTTCTTTCTTTGTGACGTCTTTGTCTGGTTTGGCTGTCAGGGTGATAGTGGCCTCATAGAATGAGTTTGGGAGTGTTCCACCCTCTGCTATATGTTGGTGGAGTTTGAGAAGGAAAGGTGTTAGCTTTTCTCTAAATGTTTGATAGAATTCGTCTGTGAGACCATCTGGTCCTGGGGTTTTGTTTGTTGGAAGATTTTTAATCACATTCTCAATATCAGTGCTTGTGCTTGGTCTGCTTATATTTTCTATTTATTCCTGGTTCACAGTCAGAAGGTTGTGCTTTTCTAAGGACTTGTCCATTTCTTCCAGGTTGTCCATGTTATTGGCATATACTTGCTTGTAGTTATAACTCATTATCTGTTGTATTTCTGCAGTGTCTGTTGTTACTTCTCCTTTTTCATTTCTAGTTCTACTGATTTGAGTCTTCTCCCTTTTTTTCTTGATGAGTCTGGCTAATGGTTTATCAATTTTATTTATCTTGTCAAAGAACCAGCTTTTAGTTTTATTGATCTTTGCTATTGTTTCCTTCATTTCTTTTTCATTTAGTTCTGATCTGATCTTTATGATTTCTTCCTTCTGTTAACTTTGGGGTTGTTTTGTTCTTCCTCCTCTAATTGCTTTAGGATAAGGTTAGGTTGTTTATTTGAGATGTTTCTTGTTTCTTGAAGTAGGACTGTATTGCTATAAACTTCCCTCTTAAACTGCTTTTGCTGCATCCCATAGGTTTTGGGTCATCCTATTTTCATTGTCATTTGTTTCTAGGTATTTTTGGATTTCCTCTTTGATTTCCTCAGTGATCTCTTCGTTATTTAGTAGTGTATTGTTTAGCCTCCATGTTTTTGTATTTTTTTTACAGATTTTGTCCTATAATTGATATCTAATCTCATAGAGTTGTGGTTGGAAAAGATACTTGGTACAATTGCAATTTTCTTAAATTTACCATGGCTTGATTTGTGACCCAAGATATGATCTCTTCTGGAGAATATTCCATGAGCACTTGAAAAGAAAGTATAACCTGTTGTTTTTGGATGGAATGTCTTATAAATATCATTTAAGTCCATCTTGTTTAATGTATCATTTAAAGCTTGTGTTTCCTTATTTATTTCATTTTGTATGATCTGTCCATTGGTGAAAGTGGGATATTAAAGTCCCCTACTATGATTGTGTTACAGTTGATTTCCCCTTTTATGGCTGTTAGTAGTTGCCTTATGTATTGAGGTGCTCCTATGTTGGGTGCATATTTACAATTGTTATATTTTCTTCTTGGATTGATCCATTGATCATTATGTAGTGTCCTTCTTTGTCTCTTGTACAAGTCTTTATTTTAAATTCTATTTTGTCTGATATGAGAATTGCTCCTCCAGCTTCCTTTTGATTTCCATTTGCATGGAATATCTTTTTCCATCCCCTCACTTTCAGTCTGTATGTGTCCCTAGGTCTGAAGTGGTTCTCTTGTAGACACCATATATATGGGTCTTGTTTTTGTAACCATTCAGCCAGTCTATGTCTTTTGGTTGGAACATTTAATCCATTTACATTTAAGGTAGTTATCGATATGTATGTTCCTATTACCATTTTCTTAATTGTTTTGGGTTTGTTCTTGTAGGTGTTTTTTTCCTCTTGTTTTTCCTGCCTAGAGAAGTTCCTTTAGCATTTGTTTGAAACCTGGTGTGTTGGTGCTGAATTCTCTTAGCTTTTGCTTGTCTGTAA